>NC_136068.1:835542820-835600320 GCF_964261635.1 Lissotriton helveticus
AGTTCATTCCAAAGGCATGCAGCCATGAATTGGAAGGACCGTCCTCCCATCCGAACTCGTCTGACAGTGGGTACCTCCACTTTAGCCAGGTCGGCTGACCGCAGCATCCTCCGTGGTGCATAGAAAGCGATACGCTTTCTAATGTAGTTAGGGCCAACAGAGTGGAGGGCTTTGAACGCCAACGTGAGAATTTTAAACCTAATTCTTTTAGAAATAGGTAGCCAGTGCAACCGGTTTAAAAGCAGAGAAGCACTGGCTCTCCTTGGCAGGCGAAATATGGCCCTGGCCGCCGAGTTTTGAACGATCTGCAGTCTGGCCAGAAGGTATTTCGGCAAACCTGCAAAAAGCGCGTTTGCGTAATCTAACCGAGACCCTATTAGCGCCTGGACTACAGTCTTTCGGTATTGCAGGGAGAGCAGTGGAAGAAATTTCCTCAGCATTTTAAGAATGCCGAAGCATTTCCCTGCTAGCCCTACGATATGGGGTCGGAAGGATAGGTCTTCATCAAATACCACTCCCAGAAGTGAAATATAAAAAAAAAAATTGTGACTTTTGCAATAAAGCTTGAAACATTGATAGCGTATATTTGAACCAGTTGTTGTTGAATGGTTGCACAGATTGATTCTGTGAGGAAAGACAACGTCCTTCCAGACAATGTATTTCACAAAAACAGAACAGTGCTTAGAAGCATTAGGGAGCCAAGTGAAGCATTCGTTGCAGTTTTCTCTTACCTTACAACAACTGCGAGGGCAGGGAAATCTTCGCGAGAGCGCGTGCTGCAGTCCGTCCAAAGCTCGCGCCACCGGCCTGCGACCAGGAAGTCAGGCAGGCCGGCTGGGACAACCGGAGACAGGAAGTAGGAGGGCGGGAGCCTACCCCGCCTCCCACGGAAGAGCCGCGATTGTTTGGAGCACCGCAGCAGGCAGGAGCCTACCCTGCGCCCCGGTGCCGAAGAAGGCAGGAAGAGTCCTGCTGCTGGTGAGAGCCGCTGCACCTAGGAAGCCGGTGAGTGGGGCTTCGCCTTGTTATTTGCTGGGCTGCGAGGGCGGGGGGCATGTGTGTGTGCGCGCGCGGCGGGCTGTGTATGTGTGTGTGAGCGTGCGTGTATGTGTCTTGGAGTCTGTGTGTATGCGTGTGTGTGTGTGTGTGTGTGTGTGTGTGTGTGTGTGTGTGTGTGTGACTGTGGGGGGGGGGGGGGGGGGGGTTGCCTGTCTGGGTGCCTGCATGTCTGTGTAAGTGTAAGTGCGTGTGCGCGCGCGTGTGTGTGTGTCTGTGTGCATGCATGCGCGTTAGGCTGACTTGCTGGGAGTATGGGAGGGAAGTGCACGGCGCGGCGCAGGACGGAACGTGCGCCGTCGCGCACACAAATCCAGGAAAAAAGCTCGTAACACCCTCTTGTCCTCCTTCCCCCGTGACAGGCAACATTAGGTCTCCAGCTGGACACCTGCATCCTTCGGATGCAGTTTACCAGCTCGACCTAAAAATAGAGATTCTTCCTTCCACAGTCATCACATGATGTGGCCTGCGAGAGCATTGAGACCCAAGTATGTTTATAACACATCTCTGCTCTGGAAGGGGGGAGGCGGGGCACATCCATGCGCTCACTGGAGTGCGGTGCAGAAGTGGGAGGGGCCTTCCTGTGCTCGGTCTGGACGCCCGACACCCCCCAGGAGATAAAAGGACGGAGCTTTTCGTCCATAGAGGTGGAGAGGAGGGATTCATCCCAAAAATTATAAGCAGGTTTGTTTTGGTAGGACTTTTGAAGCTGCTCTGCAAATGTGCGGTATTTGTCTTCGAAAATATAAAAATGCCAGTCTCCAGGTCTCCGTGACTCTCTGCACCTGTCACACTACTGAGTCTCAAAGGAGGGTGCAATCAGGGGCTTTTGGGGGGTGGGTCGTGGATGTTAACAGAAGAGAAGGAATATGCTACTTACCAGTATGCATCTGTTCTTGGCATAGAGGACTGCAGAGTGGTACATTTATGAATAGATCGCCATCTGGTGTTGGGCTCGGATGATTGCACTTTGTTTTTCTTCTGGAGAAGTCTTTGTCGTCATAGGTGACTCCTCCTCTCGGTGTTAGTGCGCATGGGCATCGGCTCCATCCTTAGATTGTTTTGCCATAGTAGGGTTAGATGGAGTAGTGTAGTATAGTACATAAAGATATGCCCATGTAAATGTATCTAAATAAGATAATGTTGGGACAGACACAGGTTTCCGGGGAGGCAGGGAGGGCATGTACCACTCTGCAGCCCTCTATGCCAAGAACAGATGCATACTGGTAAGTAGCATATTCCGTTCGAGGCATATGGGCTGCAGATGGTACATTTATGAATAGATTGTACAGCAGTTACATCCCTAGCGGTGGTCACCAGTGTCTGTCGCAACTGTTTGAAATAGAGTTTTTAATACAGCTTGGCCCACTCTGGCTTGTTGTGCAGCCTGTACATCAACACAGTAGTGCTTTGTGAATGTATGTGGTGTAGACCAAGTTGCTGCTCTACATATGTCATCTAGGGGAATGTTCCCTAAGAATGCCATAGATGCTCCTAGTTTTCTTGTAGAATGAGCTCTAGGAGGAACAGTTAATGTTCTCTTTGCTTTAATGTAACATATTTGTATACATCTTACAATCCATCTTGCGATGCCTGCTTTAGAGATAGGATTGCCCTTATGTGTTGGGGAAAATGCTACAAATAGTTGTTTAGTTTTCCTGAAGTCTTGTGTTCTTTCTATGTAGTACAAAATGGCTCTTTTAACATCTAGTGTATGTAGAGCCCTTTCTGCCACCGTCTGTGGCTTTGGAAAGAAGACTGGTAATTCCACTGGCTGATTGATGTGGAATGCTGAAATTACTTTAGGCAAGAACTTTGGGTTTGTTCTAAGAACCACTTTATTCTGGTGTAACTGTAGGAATGGTTCTTGTATTGTCAATGCCTGTAATTCGCTTACTCTTCTGAGTGAGGTAATGGCTATAAGGAAGGCCACCTTCCATGTAAGGAATTGTATTTCGCACCTATGCATAGGTTCGAAGGGTGGCCCCATTAGTCTGGTCAGTACTACGTTGAGGTTCCAGACTGGGGAAGGTGGTAATCTTGGTGGAATGACTCTTTTAAGACCTTCCATGAATGCTTTTATCGCTGGTACTCTGAACAGTGATATGCGCTGCCTGTTTTGTAGGTATGCTGCTATAGCTGCTAGATGTACCCTGATAGATGTGTACGCTAGATTACATTGCTGTAAGTGTAATAAGTAGCAAATAATCTCCCTTGTTGATACGTCTAGAGGGTTGATATTGTTATTAGTACAGTGTATAGCAAACCTCTTCCACTTAGCTGCATAGCATGCTCTGGTGGTTGGACGTCTCGCTTGTTTAATTATCTCCATGCAATTTGGGGGGAGATCTAAGTACCCAAATTCTAGGATTTCAGGAGCCAGATCGCTAAGTTCAATTGAGTTGGATCTGGGTGCATTATCTCTCCATGGTTCTGTGTAAGGTGCATGGGTAGAATTCGTAGCTTTTGATGTGGCACTTGTGAGAGTTGCAAGAGCGTGGTGAACCACGGCTGTCTTGCCCACGTGGGTGCTACTAGTATCATGGTCATTGAATGTTGTTGCAGTTTCCTGACCACTAATGGGATTAGTGGGAGAGGGGGAAAAGCGTATGCAAATTTGTTGGACCAATTTATCCATAACGCATTGCCCTGCGACAGGTGATGTGGGTACCTGGACGCGAAGCTTTGGCATTTTGCGTTCTGATGAGTGGCAAATAGGTCTATCTCTGGTTGTCCCCATCTTTGGAAGAATGGCTGCAGTATTTGTTGGTGCAGTCCCCATTAGTGTATTTGTTCCGACTGTCTGCTTAAGATGTCTGCTATCTGGTTTTGGACTCCTGGTAGGTGTTCGGCTAACAGATAGATCTTTTGAGGAATGGCCCATCTCCAAATTTCCTGTGCTAGTCTGGATAATTGGAGAGAGTGCGTCCCCCCCTGTTTTTGAATATAATACATTGCTGTCATGTTGTCTGTTCTGATCAGGACTGCTTTGTGGATAACATGTATCTGGAAGGCTTTCAATGCTAGAAACACTGCCAGTAGTTCTAGATAGTTGATGTGCAGTGTCCTTTCCTGCACACTCCACCTTCCTTGTACTGTGTACTTGTCCATATGTGCTCCCCATCCGGTGAGCGATGCGTCTGCTGTTATTGTCACCTGTGGAATTGGCTCTAGGAACGACCGCCCCTTGGTAATGTTTGTTCTGTTCCACCACTTCAGAGAGCGGTGTGTGCGGTCGTCTACCAACACCAGATCCGTAATCTGCCCTTGAGCCTGATTCCACTGTGTCGCTAAGCATTCTTGTAGCGGACGCATTTGTAGTTTTGCATATGGTATTAGCAGTATGCAGGATGACATCATGCCTAATAGCTGCATGAACACTCTTGCTGTTAGTGAGTGTTGTGGCTGAAATCTCTGAGTGATTGTAAGCATTGCTTGGACCCTGACTGGGTTGGGGTACACTTTGGCTTTTTCTGTGTCTATAGTAGCCCCCAGATATTGTTGAACCTTGTTTGGTTGTAGGTGTGACTTTGTGTAGTTCACCGTGAACCCTAGCTGGTGTAGTAGCTGAATTGTCTTTTGTGTGTCTTGCAGACACTCTTCTTGCGACCTGGCTTTTATTAGCCAGTCGTCCAAGTATGGGAAGACATGAATTTGTTGTCTTCTTAGGTGAGCTGCTACCACTGCCAGGCATTTTGTGAACACCCTTGGTGCCGTCGTGACACCAAATGGAAGGACTTTGAACTGATAATGTTGTCCTTCTACCACAAACCTGAGGTATTTCCTGTGGGCTTTGTGAATAGGGATATGAAAGTAAGCGTCTTTTAGATCCAGTGTAGAAAGAAAGTCCCCTTTCTTCAGTAAAGGAAGTACTTGTTGGAGCGTGACCATGTGGAAATGTTCCGAATTTATGTATGCGTTGAGAGGTCTTAGGTCCAGTATTGGCCTTAGAGACCCGTCCTTTTTGGGAATTAGGAAGTATAGGGAGTATACTCCTGTTCCCTGTTGGTGCTGTGGAACCTTCTCTAGCAGTGATATTACTTCTTGTTTTTATAGTGTCAGGTGATCTTGTTTCATTGGACGCTGTTTGGGGGGGATGTTTGGTGGTGTAGCTGTGAGTTCTAGGCAATAACCATGTTGGATAATTTGTCTTACCCACTTGTCTGATGTGATGTTTTCCCAGACAGGTAGGAACTGTGATAGGCGTCCCCCTACCGGTGTTATATGGTCTGGGGGAAGCTCTATGAAGTCACTGTTTTGGGGTTGGAGAGTTGCGGTTGTTGTTGTTTCCGCGACCTCTACCCTTGTTGTTGTTACCCCTGTATCCACCTCTAGAATTACCTCTGGGTGATGTAGGTGTAAAAGAGGTTTGCTGTTGGTTTGTACCTGTACTTTTGGATCCTCCTCTATAGGTGGATCTAGAAAGGAACCTCTTTGTGTCGGCTGTTGCAATGCTCCCATTGATTTAGCCGTTTCTGTATCCTTCTTCATCTTTTCTAGGGCCTCATCTGTCCCTGTGCCAAAAAGTGTTTTCCCATCAAAAGGTTGGTTCAGTAACGATGTTTGTACCTCTTGTTTGAACCCTGACACTCTGAGCCATGCATGTCTCCTTAACATGATGCTTGTGTTTGTCGACCTTGCCGCAGTTTCTGCCGCGTCTAGGGCGCACTTTATTGAAGTGTTAGTAATTAACTTCCCTTCTTGTATAAGTTGATCTGCTCTCTTTTGATGTTCCTTAGGGAGATGTTTGATGAGTGTTTCTAACTCATCATAATGTGCTCTGTCATACCTTGCAAGTAGTGCTTGCGTATTAGCTATGCGCCAACTGTTTGCCGCTTGAGATGCTACTCTCTTGCCAGAGGCATCTATTAGTTTAGACTCTTTGTCAGGAGGTGGAGCTTCTCCTGTAGATAAAGAGTTTGCTCTCTTGCGAGCGTTTGTGACCACTAGTGAGTCTAGAGGAATTTGCCCCTTAATGTATATTGGGTCTTTTGGAGCTGCCCTATATTTTTTATCAATTCTTGGGTTCAATACCCTAGCCCTCACTGGGTCTTTGAATATCTCTGATGTATGACTGAGAAGGCCCTTAAGCATTGGTAGTGTTCCTGATGTTCTTTGTGCAGTAGGTAGTGTTTCTAATAAGAAGTCCTGTACTTGAGGTCCTGTATGTAGGTCTACCTTATGAAATGTTGCTGCTCTAGTAATGAGTTGTGCAAACCCAGTATTGTCATCAGGAGGTGAAGGTTTTGAGGGATATGACTCCAGGTCGGTATCATTACCTGATCCCACATTATACTCTTCCCATGGGTCTGCCTCCTCTGGGATTGTGTCCTCATCATCCCCAGGGTGTCCCCCCTCCCCTGTGTCACTCTCTCCATCTGTTGTAGGTGTAGATGGGCGTGTGGGAGGAATATCTGGCCTATTGTGAGGAAGAGGCGAAGATGGTGTGTGAGGTTTGGGAGAAGGGGGAGGAGTTGTATTCGTCCCCATTGTTCTCTTCTTTGGATGAGTCTTGTCGTCCAAATGTTCATGTTTCCTCTTTTTAGGTAGTTCTGTGGCTACCTTGCCAGTCTTTGGGTCAATAAACAAAGTCTTTTGTTTAGGATCCGTTCCGTGTTCCTGTGTCGGTACCGCAGTTTTCGGTTCCAAAAGGTGTTTTTTCTTTGCAATGTCCATTTGTATTTTCGGTGCCGAAGTTTTGTTCGGATCCGACTTCTTCGGTATCGAAGATGTCCCCGGTGTCGAGGGTGTTTTCGGTGCCGAAGCGTGCTTCGGTGTCGACATGGACTGCTTCGACTTCGAGCTTTCCTTGACCTGGTGCTTCGGTGTCGATGTGGTCGGTTTATCGGAACCGGAGCCACTATGATGGGGGACCGAGTGTTTCGGTTTCTGTTTCGTTGCCGGGCTCGAAGGCGGGGCGTTGGAAACTTTTTTCGGTTGTCTGACCGGGCTCGAGGGCGGGGTCGACACCGTGCGGGGTCTGTTTTTTGGTAAAGGGACGTCGTCACTCACGGTTTGTTGGACGTCGATTTCCTCGACGTCGGACTCGTCCGCTTCTGACCCCGCCTCGTCGGCCTCTTCTTCCTCCTCTTCTGGGTGCTGGTCCTCGAACAGCTCCGGGATTGCTTGTGACTGCATTCTCGATACCTCGTGTCTTCGGGCTCGACGGTTTCTAATCGTCGATTTTGACGAGAACGCTGCACAGGCCTCACAGTCCCTGGATTCGTGTTCAGGGGACAAGCAGAGGTTGCACACCTCGTGTAGGTCCTTGTGTGGGAACTTAGCACCACACGTTGGACATTTTTTGAATGGAGTCCTTTCCATGGACCCCGGGCTGGACTACGTCGAGTTTCTCGTAGTCGTCGTCCTTCGAACCGAGTCGGTATGGAGTGAAGTCGCGTTCGATAACGATACCGTCGATTTGGAAAGGAATACGCGCCGGTTATAACCTTCTTTGTTGAAGTCGGTCCGGAGCGCTTCAATCCTCATCCGAACCCGATGGCGGAAAAAAACAATCTAAGGATGGAGCCGATGCCCATGCGCACTAACACCGAGAGGAGGAGTCACCTATGACGACAAAGACTTCTCCAGAAGAAAAACAAAGTGCAATCATCCGAGCCCAACACCAGATGGCGATCTATTCATAAATGTACCATCTGCAGCCCATATGCCTCGAACACAGTTTTTGGAGGGTGAGGAAGATTTGCAGAGCTGGTGAGCCCCTCAGATTCTGTGGAAAGCATTTATCATGTTGGGAGGGTGGACATCCTTTCAAGGCCGGTGACACTTTTAAAAGAACATTGGTGAAGAGTCTGTAATAGATCTGTGCCCCCGAGAGGCGAACAGGATTATAGAAGAGCCAGACGTATCGTGGTACTCAAGGTGACATTGTAGAAGTTACTTTTCCTTGGTCAACCCTTAGAAGGCAATCCTGATCCATACCACATTCCAGCCAAAGTGACAAATGTACCTAGAGATGGATTTGTTTGTGATATATGTGCTATGCACCCTAGAGGTGAGTTGATCGTTCCAAAATGCAAATTTCTGTGTTCCAACAATGTCCTCTGATCCCTGTAGAGTAGATATACATTCACCGTGGCTCAGGGAAGAAGGCCAGTGTCTGGAAGAGTTCCAGAAATTCATTGAGAAGCCAACCACTATCCTACTAAAATTTGCTTCTGTGTTGAACAAATCTAACCAGTGTTAATGTTTATGGTAGGGAGGAATAGGAGAGGTGGAAAGTGACGCAAAAAGAGGAGTGAAGCAAGTGAAAAGAATAAAAAAAACAAAGAGATGAAGTAAAGAAAGGCACGAATGAAAGAAGACAGAAGCTGGAACGGGAGCAACAAGAGGACATGGAAGAATTGATTTCGAGTCACTATGATGCAGACTTTGGAACAAGAACATTTAGATTCTGATCTTGATTTCACTTTATCTCGCCATGCGTCTGTTTTGCCTATGTCTCATTTCTCCCGAATTTAGGACACCTTACAGATTGGTTAGAGCATACAACAGTATTATGTGCTGCTATGTAAAAGAAAATAAATGTACTGGAAAGGAAAAGAGAAGGTGCTACTGCGACTTGTGTATCGTTATTTTGTTACACATACGACATAAGGACATTAGTGTGATACGAGTGACGGCGCAGAGTTAGACACATCGCACTGCCACCCCTCTGACGTGTGACAGACAGGCTGAGCACTGCTGGCCCTTCACAGGCATTACTAGCCTGTCACCATCCACCCGATCACCCTACAGCCGATCATCCTTCAAAATTCATGCAAAAATGGCAGGACTTTCTCGAGTCACATATTGATTATCGAATGTTTGTTTAAGTTTCTTCTGTGCATATACACATATAATAAAATGCCTGCTGTGCAGCTTGGTAGTAAGACGTGCTTTCGTTTCTTGAAATGTGCTGCTCCTGTAAAAATATTTGTCTCATTCGACTACACTCCGTTTACAGAGTAAACGTTTGCTATGTTTGCCTCATTTCTGTATATGTATTTTAAAAATCAATAAAAATGTAGCGCAAAGAGCGGGGCGGACTCTCAGGCCAGTCCCCTCTTCTCATAGCTGAGCCAGTTTTATCGTCAATTTTCCCGCAGCTTTACACATTCCAGCTTTGATTTGCTTCACGGTGACTTTATCGGCTGTCGGTGGATCACCCACTGTATCATTTCCATTCACTCAGATTAGGGTGCAGAATCCAGCAGCGCCGCTGTTCACAGCAGACAGGTCCCAGCATGACCTCCAATCCTAGCTCCTCCCCGAATCCTCGGACCACGCCCAGGCTCTGTCCACGTGCAGCAGGCCACCTAACCCTGTTACAGCCCGTTCTCAGAGAAGGCACCCGAGGCGGCTACGTCCTCATAATTGGATTTGAAATCCGCACAGCATTATTGACATTCTCATTGTGTGTGCCCGGGGCTTCCACGCCCTGGCCTGGGTGCACAGCCCTGTGTGTGCGCGCGCGTGCGGGGGGGCTGTGTATGTGTGTGTGCGTGCGTGCGTGTGTGTATGTGTCTTGGAGTGCGTGTGTGAGACTGGGGAGGGGGTGTGTGTGTGTGAGCGAGTGTCTGTCTGTATGCGCGCGCATGTGTACGGGACGGGACGGGACGTGCGCGTTCGCGCACACGAATCCAGGAGAAAAAGCTCGTACACCCTCTTGTCCTCCTTCCCCCCAGACTGATCACTATACGTCTCCAGCTGGACACATGCATCCTTGCGGATGCATTACCAGCGAGACCCAAAAAACATTATAGTTCGGCTCAGATTACACCAATACAAAACCATAGAATTTTAGCAGTTCTAGCTAACCGAGCGAACTATAACTTACGTCAATGCACTGCTTATGACCTCACATATTACATCCCTCATGACATGGTCAGTGATATCACTGATAACATCAAGTGAGTAAGTGTTTTTAAGAGTTTATTGGTATTAAACATATATTCTAACCTACTACAAAAGTTAGATTGGTATACTAGTTGTACTACTGAGAGACACTATCTCGATCGTGTGATCTGAGGAGGTGTGTGACTATCAGTATGTGAGTGGGTGCATAAGTAGTTATGCGAGTAGCTGTGTGGGTTTGTGGGTGTATCTGTGGCTCTATGAGTGAGTGATTGGTGTGTGAATGACTGTATGGGTGAGTGAGCAAATAAGGGAGTGCTTGTATGGATTTGTGAATGGGTATGTAAGTGGTTGAGTGGATGTATAGGTGAATAAGTCTGCTTGAGTAGCTGTATGGGTGAGTGTATGGCTGTGTGGGCGAGTGGCTGGTTGCGTGAGTGGCTGTATTGGTGAGTAAATGGTTGCGTGAGTGGCTGTATGAGTGAGTGATTTCCCTGGATTAGGGAGTGGGTGAGAGTACTTGTATAGGTTTGTGAGAGGTTGTATGGTGTGGATATATAAGGGGTAAATTGCATACCAGGCAACTAAGTTATGGATAAAGTGAGATTTTCTGTAGGTGCACTAGAAGTCATCACATTTCTTTAGTCGGTTAAAATAGAACATCCATAAAAATTCAGCCAATAAAATACATCGAGAACTATGAAAGCAAATTAAAACTCCAAATACTAAATTGCACAGGGCCATAACAAACAGCAACATCAATCATTGGAAATATACATAGAATATTAAACGCTAGGTCAATTAAACATCCACAGAATCTCGTGGCTGATCAAGTCAACCATCAAGTGTCTTTCTGAGGTTAACTGGTACAGTTAAAAAAGAGCAACTGAATAGCATGAGAATTCAACACACAATAGTTGTTGAAACAGGGTGGGACATACTTACCTAAAATTTCTACCCCTCAATAGAGGCAGGATTAAAATCTTTTTGGAGCTTAAAGCATAACAAAATGTAGGATTTCTTGTGGATACAAAAAGTCGCAGCCACAAGAACCCGAGATTCTGACATTCTGCTACACATTTGGGATCACCAACAACCTGGGTAATAAGTTCAACCTAAATCTTGTTAGCATGAATCATTGGGAGTAATTGCTAACAAATGACAAATATGGCTCAGTACCAGAAGAAGTTTCCAAGACAATATATCCACGGACTGAGGGCTTGAATAGTTCCTCTTCTTCCCTTGAAGACTGTCACCACTTAAGAATATGTTTAAGGGTCCAAGCTAGGTTGAGATTAGTGAGGGAACAAGGGCATTCAAATATGGCAAGTCTAATTATAATAACAAAAGTCACTTAGATATTTCAACCATAGAATTGACAGTCATTTATCTAGAGTAAGACAATCGCTTAAAATAGCCCTATTCAATGTTCACTCAGATCTAACCCATACAGTGACCCATACCAATAAGGGTGCGAAGATATATTGTGTCACAAAGATAATTAAGGGCAATTTCCTGATATACAATATAGGAAGGAATAGACTGAGGAATACTCCGGAGACTCCTGTAAAATTATTTTCGACAAGCTGCAAAGTAGAGCTAGTTGCAGAACCCCAAATGTCACAACCATAAGGAACTGAAGACAGTCACCTCACATTATATACTTTCAACAGGGCAGTTATTGGTTTCTTTGCCAGCCTAGATGAAAAGGCAGAAACTGAGGTGATTAGACCTTAATAAAACATTCTTTTTACTTATTAAGAGGGGGGACCAAGTACGAACACGGTCAAAAAGTAGAGTTAAACAAGAATGTGGCAGGGCCTCTTGCGCAAAGTTTCTTCTATTCCCTAACCATCAAATAAAAAAAGTCTTCAATTTAGTGCTCCAAGGAAGAGGGCTGCCACTAATGCCCACACGTGAGAACTGGAAACATTCAGTCCTGTAGAGTCAACAGATTATCCTGAGCACCAGCAAATGTACACAAAAATGTGTTCAATTCTTCTTGTTTGCAAACAGGAAGGGGTGGGAGCACACTACTGACCTCCCAGCACAGTCGCCCCTTAGCATTATGGTAAATGCAGTTTGTAGTGCATGCTTACTTGGTATTTTAAGCGCTTAGAGACCCCCGGGTTATAACGCGCTATATAAATCAAATAAATAAATAATAATAAATAAAATATTTTGCTGGAGTGTTCCACCAAAGTTGGTGCAGGTTAGTGCTGTACATCTCTAGACACAAGTGTTTCTGGATTATATCCTTCATCAGTAGAGCTAAACAAAAAACGATTTTCATCTGGTGTGGCTGAGCAGGCTGCCACAATTCTTACAGGTCTCAGTACCTCTCACAGGCGCATCTCCACAAGCTCGTCAGCTCAATGGCTCAAGGGAGCCTTTTCAAACAGGAAGGGGTGGGAGCACACTGCTGACCTCCCAGCACAGTTCGCCCCTTAGCATTATGGTAAATGCAGTTTGTAGTGCATGCTTACTTGGTATTTTGCTGGAGTGTTCCACCAAAGTTGGTGCAGGTTAGTGCTGTACATCTCTAGACACATGTGTTTCTGGATTATATCCTTCATCAGCAGAAGTAAACAAGCTGACGAGCTTCGGAGATGCACCTGCGTGCCTGTGAGTGGTACTGTGACCAGAGAGGAACTTGGAAGCATTTTCAGCAACCCCAGATGATTTTTCTTTGCTCTCTAAAACAGCTGCTCGCTACTGATGAAGGGCTCAACCCAGAAACACGTGTCTAGAGATATACAGCAATGTCTGCACCAACTTTGGTGAAAAACTGTGTACTGCAATTACCAGGATGCAAAGGGGCGAACTGTGCTGGGACTGTGAGGCAGTGTGCTCCCAACCCCCATTCTTCTTGTTTTCAGTTAGGTTTATTTCCAAGAAAACTTCTTCAGAAGCCACAGAATATTTGGTTTACCACGCCATTCGAGACTGTTCGAGGAGTACTCTCCATTCTACAGGTGAACTAGCATTCATACAGATATTCTTTGATTTGGATAAGAAGATTTAAACTAACTGAGAGAATAACAAATTTAGCTTGGACCATTTTGAGGTTGTTATGAGAGCCCTGATAAAGTCAGTGATGTCTACTCATCAACTCTGACGAAACACGTGTTGGTTGTGGCTATATAAAGAATATTCTGTGGCTTCTGAAGAGGAGAGGCTGTGGCTTCTGAAGAAGTTCTGTTGGAAAACAATCTCCTCCCTCAGACATCATGGGTCACAGAAACTGCCAAGTAGAAAGAGAACTTTCGGTCCAATAGAATCTCTCTTCAGTGTTGAAATGTAACCTCATTTTATTTAAGGGAGAGATAGTCACAGAATATGTTGCTCATTTTTAGCTACAAGCCTTCGGTGGCATGTAAAACAAAATGTAAAACAAAATGCATGTTTTATGTTATCAAAGACTTTCCCTTGCCTTATACTATTTTATAAAGTACAGAAACACAAATATCACATGTCCCTCCTGGATTTCAGATGCCTAAAAGATGTATTATGTGCCAAGGCGCCAACCTCACCAATTTCAAACACATCAGGATTATAGAAAGCATGCAACTCTACACAATATTCTTGGGGGAACACTTTTTTGGTTATACTCTAAAAGTTCCTTTGTGATTGTCAAGACAGAAAAGTGTTTTCTCTGATGTCTGCAGCGAAACTCTATCCAACTACTATGGCGATTCTGAGCAACAATACTGGCGAGGTACCTAAATCTCAGTGCTGCCTACTCTCTAAAGACATTGGTTAATTATAATGTAGTTTTGCGCAACTGATGCACTGCCATTTTTTTTCTCTTATCTTCAAATCACATGCAATGTTAAATCCTCATTAAATTACTAGAATTAAAAATGCATTATGGACATAAGAATCCATGAAGCTGAACATGAAAAAAGACAAACAAACCATACCTGCAGCTTCTAGCAAGGCTTCTAATCGTGCTTGGGTCTCTGGATCAACGGTTTTTAAATCTGTTCCTTCCACAGCACTTGACAAAAAAAGTTCTGATGCAGTTTTTAGCACTGGGTTATCCAGATCCTCTTGGTCCAAAATAAATGACTCTACCTAAAGAAAATAAGAAAAAAAATACAAAAATTAGATATAGATTTTTGGGCACTACATACTTTCAGTTATTATTCTCTACAAAGTCATTGTATCTGAACCATGTGCTCAGTAGATATGTCAAAGGGGGGGAAAAATCCAACTCCTGTCCATGCTGAGCACACTCAAGAACAATGTTTCTTACCTGCAGATGGCCAATCAGGACAGCCCTCGTTTTACTCACAACCTACATTTCAAGACAAAAGACTCCATTTTTAAAATGCCGTTTAGGGCCACGACATTTGGCACATCATCATCAACTCTGCAGGAGTCTTGGCCACATAGAGTATCCTCTTGCACAATTTTTTTTAGTACTTTATTGGGTCCAGCCCCTTGTGTTAACAGCAACCTCATGGAGGTTGTTAAACTAATCAGTATGGATTCTGTACCAGACCACACTCTAGAGCATAGAACCACACTTTTATTTCAAATTATTTAAATACTGGCATCTGACAGTCTACTACAAGCCCCATCTGTCCAAATGAATCTCAAAGTTCCACAAATGGTAAAATCATTGGTAAAGTTATTAGGTCTGGTGTGGACTGCCAGCATTTTTACTTTGGTAGTGCTTGTATTTTTTGTTATCACGGTTTTTGTAAAACCTTATTTTTGATGCACTGCCAGGCATTCGCCAATATATTTAAAACAAATGAACAATGGTTAAAAGCAAAAATATTGTTGTGCCTCACAGAGCACACTTTGCCATAGCATACCCTGGTTCTGAATGGAACTTTTTTATGGATGTGCTCTTTCTTAAAAGAGCAGAATAACATCACTCACAATGACTGATAAGGGCTGACCCATTGTTCCGTGCTTGCGTAGAGGGACGAAACATGTGAATGACTCCAAGTATTTTAAACCTATTATTTGAGTAAAATGAAAAGATCGTGAACGTCAGATTTTAATACACATTTAAAATGTAGCTTGATAACTTTTAGCAAATGGAAAAATACAAGAACCCTCCCCTCCCTCAGTCGAACCTTCCCACAATCCTTAACTTCCTGATAAACATTCCACGCATTGATCATACTTAATGCTCAGCTTCAACACCATTATGTCATATTGAGCCCTCATCATTTCTCTGCTCCCTCACAACTTCATGATTTCCAACCAAGATAACCCCACTGCTTGGCTCCATTTGCGATCCTACCCAATTTCCATTGTTCAATAAGACGGAAATAAAGCATTCTGCACTTATACTCGGATCATTAATAGTATTTCTATTCATGATTGTGGGGCTCGACATAATTCCAAATATTTGCTGGTGAATATTGTTTTGATGGCTGATCAAATTGTGCTCTTCGCTACGTCCATTACATATTCACTACTGATCTCTACTGTGGAGGAAGACAGATTGGGGGAGGTTTAGGAGATCCTGGGACATGGATTGTTCAAGTCCAGGATTTAAGAAATAGTGAGGGACATAGCCTTGACGCCTGTGACTACTCCTCATAATATCTCTGACCAGGCACATCAGTGGTGTACGGTGCCGAGGATCAGTGAGCCTTCCCCAGACAGATTGTGACATTTAGCGTCAAGCAAGATTATATTCACAGTGCTGACAGTTTATTTTAATGCTCTACAGCTTATTTCCTGGGTACTCAGGAAACCAACATGGTCATCTTTCCTGAATAGGGCCTGAGGGTGTATGCTATGGTCAAATGAGACACCCACAACTATGCAGGCTATTAACTCCTTGAGCTTCACAGAAGCAACCAAGCTTGTCAATTAAGTCGATGCATCGATAGACTCCCAAACTATCCCCTTAGCCCTCACACCGGACAGCATGTAAGAATGGATTTTAAAACCCAATCATTGGACCATGGACTCTCCGCAAGCAATATGTACAGATGAGCTACATATTCAAAAGCAATCTGAAATTAGACAAAAGGCTAAAAACATTAGAATATTTTTAAAACACCATCTAAATAAACACAATATTATAAGTAGGGTTATATGGCTGATTAAACAAAGCACACACAAAAAATCCAGGATCGTGAACTAGTCTCGGACAACTTCAGGTCTCATGTTCTCGTTGAATTAATACCCCACATATAAGCAGAGAGAGATCTGAGGTAGTCTATTTTTGTCTCTCAGTGACAAAAAGATCACCAAGGCCGATCTGTCCCTTAGCAACAAAAAAATGAAATCACCAAAGTCGAATAGTAACATTTTTAACAAATTGAGATGGCTGCTAGCAGGCGACTCAATTATAATAAGTGGACAGGTTCAGAAATAACTGTTTAAAATGCGTAAAAATCAACTAGATGCACTGAAATATCCACATTAATTAGACCTAAGGAGACGGAGCAAAGGCTGCTCTCGAGACTGGATTTGGTCTAATCTCCACAACTCGGGCAGCAACCTTCAACTTCACATACAGCTCTCCTTGACAGGACAAGCATGTCAGATGATTTTTCTGCCCTCTTCACCACCTCGTCCAATCAATACACACACACATGATTTTGAGACTTCAACATTCAACTCCAGAAGAAAAAAAAAGACCTCGTAGACACTCGAAATGGTACACCACGTCACAAATAAACACGCATAAAAGATCACATCCAGACTCATCTTCTAGACATAACCAACCATCCAATGCAAGCTGCCAACACCCTGAGAGTGGTGGACAGATCCCCTTGCCAACTCAATCACCCTGTTTAGCATCCACCAATACATTTAGGCCAAAGCGAAATAGGGCAGCAAACCTTCAGAGGCTTCAAAGACTTCTTAGACAGCCTCAAGCCCAAAACTCTTCTCTCACCCAGAAACACCACGTTGATATCAATACCCTCCTAAAAGACTTCAATGCATTTCTGGAAAAAAAACATGTCAACATCCACACTCTAAGCATAAAAGAAAACTGCAAACTGAACCCTTCAGCAACAAGGTACTCCAGGGCCTTTATGACAACAAACGCTCCATCATGAGAAAGGAAAACTGAAGAAAAACAGAAGCCCAATGACCTCATGCTAAGAGAGTCTCTCCATGAATCACTTCGACAACTCATCACAACAACCGAAGTCAAGTACAATACCTTTAACGAACCATCAGAAGGTGAACGCTCTTCAAAACAATCAACTATACTAAACCTGCCTGACCGGCATATACTACACTCCAAAGACCAAATCCAGTAAACACTTCTTCAATGATAGAACAGACAATTTGATTTCCCAGCAACATCAAGCCTATTTCTTCTCTGAAATAAATACCACCATACTGAATCATAGAATGGTCACCATTCATGCCCGTGTCTCTCGCAGATCTTGCCAACATACTCAACTCGCTCAAAGCCCATGAAGATGATGTCCTACTTTCGTACTTCAGCAAAGCCTTCTTTGGAGACTTACCTCTACTCACCATTGTCAATGCTTTCCTCACTCCAAGCATCTTTCCTGAAGCTCTCAAGACAGGTCATATCCTCACTCCTGAAACAACTCCCATTAGTCCCGGGTGACCTTGCCAACTACTGACCCATCACTGGCAAGCTCATCAAAAAGCAGTCAATGTACAACTTCAAGATCACATCAATGCTAATCATCTCCTGCACGAAGATAGCGACCCAACAAATCACAGAGGACTCCCTCCTAACTACAGTATAAGATGGCTCATGACCTCTGCTATTATTGGGCCTCTCACTTGCCTTAGAATCGTCCTGCAATCATCCACACCCTGAAGTTTTTAATGGGATTAACTGCAAAACACCCTTCACTTTTTTTCCTTTCACCTAATCAGTTTGTTTACATGGGCACCTCCAAGTCTAAGAGGATTCTGATAACCTGCTGATTTCCCCACAAGAACAACAAGCAACAATTAACCCAAACCTTGCTCAACAACATGAGCCTGGATGTATTCAAGCCCCAAATTCACCCATTGGCATGTCACTCTGATTCGCCCCGGGCACAGTTCTCCCCTTCAAGGAACAGATCACGAAAAAAACAAAAAACAGCCCCGTATCATGTCCCTCTAGAAAGTGAAAATATGAACGCTACAAGGGGACTTCAGTACTGTCTTTCAATTTCTCATACCATTGCATCTGGATGGTACCAATGCCCTGCCCCACAGTCCGTCAGAATCTGCACTGGCCCATTAAGGTAATCCTATATGCCTTACCACGCCTTAATTAGTGTTGTGTAGAAATAGATCATTCCCACCCTGTATCATGTGCAATGCTATCACGACTGGCACCCCTGCCTATCCGGCTGACATGCTCACAACTACCCGTAGCACTGGGCATACCCACAGCCATGACACTTTCAGATTAGCACCCAAAGGGATGATATTGAACAACAGGCTTCTCTACTCCACAGCTAGCCAAACTGCCTCAGCACATCAATCTCATGAAGAAACCTAACGCTCAAGCAACAAATCAGTCCACTATAAAGACAAGCATTCGCAAAGCCAATCTGTTTTGCCTTCATGACCAATTGGCTTATAAATGATTTTTAGCCACAATGCACAGCATTCGAGATGCAGTGCAGCAAGTCCAAAGGAAAAAAAGCCTGCATAATGTACACACCTACATAATGACAAAGTAGCTTTTTTCTCTGTTTAGTTGCTGGTTTTTCTAAAGCAGGAAGAGCAGAAGCAACAAAGAGTGAGGGGTGAATGGTGAAGTAACACTAAGGAGGGAAGTGCGAACAGCGAGGCAACAGAACAGGAAGCGAAAGCAACATGGGAGGCTGGAGGGGGACACAACCTACGGGGGAGAGCAGGTGCAAAATCAACATGGAGGGCGCAGGTGGGGTGAAGCAATGGGTAGAGGTGAAAGATGTGGGGAGAAGCAATCACAAAACAAAAAGCAACACGGAATGTAGGGGAAGAAACGTACATAAGGGAGACTGCCTGAAAACACACATACTAATGAACTGTCACATAAAAGAAAAACGTGGTGCTTGAAAAGCACGCAGTGGTGCCCGACAAAGACATTTTAAAGAAGCAATGCTCCACGTGAGGGGCAAACAGAAGACTGACAACTTGAGAGGGACAAGGAAAGCATGTGCGCGGTCTAGTAGGCTCAACCTAAAAAAGTAGGCCAGGGTCTGGTCTGTCCCTCATCCAGCTGCAGCCCGCTGGAGAAGCTGCAGGCTACAAACTAGAAAGTCTAATTTCATAACAAGACCGGAGGCTACCATTATGCTTATATCTTTTAATTGCAGACCAAGCAGCCGCATATGTCACAAAGTAAAAGTTCCATACTAGAACATTACAGACCTAACAATAGCAGTAATCACTAGGCAATCAACCTCTTTTAAATGCGGCTCCAAGCAGATAAGTCAACTTCTTGTTGCCTCCCGAAACATTCTTTACCCCTTACTTTTCCTTTATCGTTAATTGATTTATTATGTTCATGGATATATTGCTATGATTGATATTATGTCTGCCTTAATAACTCTTTTTCCCCTGCAGGGTTATTATGCCTTTTTTTTTTTACTTTATTTGCGGCTTACCGCCCTTATTCCCCCCTCGTTTTGGGCTCCCGACCTCCAATTTACGGAGGTCAGCTCCCACCCTATTCCCGTTATGTTTAGTTATGCCTTTGTATTGTTTTGCGCTCTCGCGCACTTTTGAGACAAACTGAGCCGGCGCTTCGACCTACACTCACTTGTGGTCAGCTGCCTCCACTTCCTTACGTGTCCGCGACCGGCTGGCCCGTTTTTCGGTGTCTTCACCGAGCTAGCCGGCCGCGTTGTAATTCACCAATTTCCTTTCTTTCCTTCGTCTTCAGGATTAGAGGAAAGGCCGTCGGCAACATGCGCGCAGGGTCGTGTTGCTGATGGGGGCCTTTCCTCTGTCCTCGAGCTAATAATACCAGTTATTTCGGCAACAGATGGTCGCGATCAAGCTCCTTCAACCGATCAGTTGTTTCCCTTCTTCCGCCCACCGAGCCTTGCACATTAACTCTTTATTATTAGAGTTTTAGCCCATTTAGCTTAACTCTGGAATAATAAGTTGCCAACTTTTATAAATGTATCTGCGTTCTCAGGTATATTTGAAATATAAAAAATAATTATATATATATAAAAAAAAAAAAGGGGGGGTTTAAATATATATATCAGGCATCAGGGAAGATCATACTTTTTGACCATGTCTGACACAGATTCAGAACAAGCAAATGCGGCTGAATCTGATTTTCATAACGAAACCATCAGAAACCTTATTCACAAGGAGATGAGATCGTGTATGTTCGACGCTTTCTCAAGTCATGTCCTCTAAAAGATCATTCCCCTTCGAGGAGGATGTCATTCCCGAGGCAGACTTTACATATCAGAACAATCTTGATGAATTCAGGGGTAAGAGGCACAAAAAAAGAAATACTGAGTTTACCCCAGAGAGCACGGGAGGTCCTAGCACCTCAAACTTTGGAGGAGGTCTTAGCACCTCGTTTGACTCGGGTGTCCCTAGCAGCACAAGATCAAGAGGTGTCCTCAGCGGCACAAATTTAATGGGTGTCCCTTGTGGCACGAAATATCAAAGTGCTCAAGACAATATTAATGATCTTGATTCTATTCCCAATGAGAATGATGATGCCTCCGGTTTCCCGGATGAATACATCCTTGATCTTGATGAGGACTGAGATTTTGACTCTCTCCTCTTTAATGACAATACTCCTCCTTCTTTTAAGGATAGCGACCTGGACCCTTTGGGTGAGGATATGGTCTCTGCCTTTAATATTAAACACCCTAGGAGCTCTGAATGGACCCCCCACGAGCATGTGTCTAAATTCATTACCAAGTGGCTTAGGAATCCTTTAGGAGGGAGACGCGGAATCTCTTGAGAGCCGAATGCTCAAGGCCTTCCATCGAGGGTAAGGTGTGCCAGACCGCAAACCTCGATTCAGAATTAATTACCTACCTTTTTAAACTTGGTAGAGATCCCCGAAAAGTACTAGAAAGGTCCTTGAAAATCTGCCAAGACAAAGTTTTAGACATCCCCGGTCCCTTGACTTAAATAATTGATGCTGCAGAAGAGAGCTACCTCAATGACTCCCCTCTGGACACTTGCTCCATTCAGGGTTGGAGTCAGAGAGCTCTTGTATTGTTAGGAAACGCTAATGCCGGTCTCAACTCAGAGAGAAGAAGGGTTGTCTGGACTAAAATTAGCCCTAAATTGACTGACTTGGCCGACAAAGAAACTTCTATTAACCCTAGAGGTCTACTTTTTGGGGAAGATTTAATTAAGAGCTTGGGTAAGTACGTCTCTACTTTCACTGCCCTGGATAAGGCACAGTAAAACATGAAGAAAGTATTTAATTCAAATAACCTTTTTGGAAGAGCCGGAAGAAGGGGCCAGTCTTCCGGCCGCTTCAATCGACGGCCCTATTCGAGATCAAGAGGTTATGGTGGAAGAGGATTCCAACCCCCAAGCCAGCCTCAATTCTATCCCCCGAGTGTAAGAGGCTTTCTTTCGAGAGGATTAAGGGCGAGAGGAGCTCCCGCCGACACCAACCCTCAAAGTGAGTATTCCTCCCCCTACCCTTTCTTCAAATCCAAAAGTGGGAGGGAGACTGAAGTTCTTTTACCACAACCGGAAACTTATCACTCAAGATCCTGGAGTACTAAATACCGTACTCGGTTTTTCTTTAGATTTCACTCAAACTCCATTTCAGAAGTCACTTCCCATTGCAATCCCCCGTACTTTGGATCAGGAGAAGATAATAGAGGAAGAAATTTCCTCCATGCTCCAAAAAGGCGCAATTGTAGAGGTCCCTATGGAATTTCTGGGATTTATAAGCACACTCTTTCTTGTAGAAAAGAAAGACAAAGGTTGGAGACCCGTCATAAATCTGAGGGAACTCAAAAAATACCTTGTTTACAGACATTTCAAGATGGAGGGCATCCATCTTCTCAGAGACCTCTTACTAGAAGGGGATTGGTTAGTCCAATTGGATCTGAAAGATGCCTACTTTACCATCCCTATGGCCGAGGAACACCAACCCTTACTTCAGTTCATTTGGAAGAACCGTCTTTTCCAATTCAAAGCTCTTCCCTTCGGACTCTCCTCAGCCCCTTGGTGTTTCACCAAGGTGATGAGGGCAGTCGCCTCATCTCTAAGAGAAAAAGGTATTCGTCTTATCATTTATCTGGACGACAACCTTATAATGTCTCAAGATTACACTCAGATCATTCAAGATCTCAAAACTGTTGTAGAGCTTTTGGAAAGTCTGGGTTTTATCATAAACAAGGAAAAATCAATAATGTCCCCATCAAAAGCTATGCAGTTCCTGGGTTTCACGGTAGACACCACGAATTGCCTTCTCCTTCTTCCTCCAAAGAAGATTTCCAAAATCAGGAAAGAGACAAGACATGTCCTGAAATAACAGTAGCTCTCCTTAAGGGAACTAGCCAGACTCTTGGGCCTTCTCTCCTCTTCCATTCAAGCCATCTTTTCAGGCCCTTTGAATTATCGAGCTTTTCAAAGAATAAAAGCGAAGGCTCTCAGATCAGGACTCTGGTACGGAGATCGCGTCTCTTTGAAGCAGGAAGCGATCTTGGAACTCACATGGTGGTTAGACAATCTGGACGCATGGAATGGCAGGGCAATCTTCGGTTCAGCACCGGATTTTATTTTGGAATCTGATGCGAGCCTTTATGGCTGGGGTGCTTATCTCCAAGATCAAAACACTGGAGGGATGTGGTATCAGGAGGAATCCTTTCAACACATCAATTACCTAGAGTTAACTGCAGGGCTTTATGCTCTGATGAGTTTCAAGCACTCTCTTCAAGGCAGATCGGTCATTCTGAAAATGGACAATATGTCCGCTGACGCCTACATAAACCGCTTGGGTGGTACCAAATCGGAGGATCTCTCCAACCTGGCCAAGAAACTTTGGATGTTCTGCCTAGAACACAAGATCTCTCTCAGAGCAGAATATCTGCCGGGGAAATCCAACCTCTGTGCAGATTGGAACTCGAGGTTCCTCATAGACTACAGCGATTGGAAGCTCAACACATCTGTCTTCAATTCCCTCAATCATTTCTGGGGTCCTTTTCAAATAGACCTCTTTGCAAGCAGACTAACATTCCAACTGGAAAGTTATTACAGATGGATGCCCGACCCGGGTGCTCTGGCGGTGAACGCCTTTCTCCAATCTTGGGAAGGGATTGTCGGTTATGCCTTCCCTCCCTTTGCAATGATCCAGAGAGTATTTCAGAAGTTGAGACAACAACGCTCTTCAATTGTTCTGATAACTCCATTTTGGCCGTCCCAAGCATGGTTCCCTACTGCTCTGGAACTGACTTACGATCTTCCGTTCCTGATTCCTTCACTCCTAGAACTCCTTACAGGCGTAGACGGTCGGATTCACCCTCTCGTGCAGACAGGGAGTTTGAACCTTCTTGCCTGGAAGGTGTCAGGAGATCCAACAATCTCGCAAGACTTTCGTCAACAGCTTCTACTCTCCTCGGAGAATCATGGTCCCCCGGCACACATTACAGGTACAACAACATTTGGAAGATATGGTTACGTTGGTTATTGGAGAGGGACCTGGATCCCGTGGAAGCACCTATTGTTGATATAGTTAATTTTCTTGGAGAACAATTTGATAGAGGTCTGGGTTACAGATCTATCAACTGTTATAGGTCTGCTATTTCTGCTGGCCATTCCCTTGTCAACAAAAGACGGTAGGTAAGAAACCTATTATTTGTAGAATTCTTAAGAGTGTAAGGATCAGGAGACCTCCCAAGCCTAGATATCAATGCCTGTGGGATGTTAAATTGGTTCTTGACCTTTTCTGTTCCTGGCCTGAGAACTCTTTTGAATAGAAAGAACCTTTCTTTAAAATTGGCAACTATTATTTGCTTAATCTCATGTCGAAGAGTTTCTGATGTTAAATCTCTGGATATTTCATATAGCTCCTATGATATGTTTGGGGTCAAATTTGATTTACATAGAAGAACCAAAACTATGTCTGATACAATTTTTTACCCACGCTTTGACATGTGTAATAAACTTTGTGTGGTCCACTGCATGAAAGAATATGATCTGAGAATGAATTCTCTTCGTCCTCATTGTGTTGATCAATTACTTATCTCCTTTGTTAAACCTCACAAAGGTATTTCTTCCAGCTCTATAGCAAGATGGGTTAAAAGTGTTATGGGCCTTGCTGGTGTCAATCTGGATCTTTTTAAACCACATTCCATCAGAGGTGCTATGGCCAGTAAGTCTTTCTGGTCAGGTGGTAAGTTGGAAGATATTCTTAAAGCTGCTGATTGGTCCAATTCTAGAACTTTTGCTCATCATTATTGTAAACGTATTACTCATACGTCTGATGTTGTTCTACATGACTACCAACAAGCATAATGGTAGCCTCCGGTCTTGTAATGAAATTGCGGTTCTCCTATTAACATGACCAGAGAATCTGGATTTCATTAAAGACACGGAGGCTAGCATTATCCCTCCCACCCATCCCTTGGGTGGTTGTATTTGATTTTCTATTTGATGTACTTCTATTTTATTCTTATGTTATGTTCATTTGATTGCACATACTCCTATGCTCCTATGTTCCACTGCAAGATTTATCTTTATTGTTCGTATTTCTGGTTTCATTTATACCTTTTTCTTTTCAGATAACCTCTCATGAGTTCCTTTTGTGGCTCCTGCTCTACAATCTTTGAAGTTGATTCCTGTTGTTCAAATATTGAAGTTCTTTGGTTTCTCTATCTTCATTCAAGTTGTGAAATTCTGTTATACTTCGTGGATGCTCCTTGGACATTTCCTTCCTCCTTTGCTCCACATTTAAAAGAGGCTGATTGCCTAGTGATTACTGCTATTGTTTGGTCTGTAATGTTCTAGTATGGAACTTTTACTTTGTGACATATGCGGCTGCTTGGTCTGCAATTAAAAGATATGAGCATAATGCTAGCCTCCGTGTCTTTAATGAATTCCAGATTCTCTGGTCATGTTAATAGGAGAATCGCAACTCTTACTACAGTCTGTCACTCTGCCGTACTCTCCTAAACGGACACTGGACCAACTGCCTGGGAGAAACACAAACGGCAGTTCCATCATGCACCAGCAAAAAGCACAGTCATTTCAACATACAGTGGATCATTAAACTGTTAACACTGCCCAATGGAATACTTTGAGCTCCAGCCTTTGTTTTCAATAAACAAAAGACTTACTTCTCAGTTTCCAGGTTGACTAGCAGGCACATATTAAATAAAACTCATCTTTGTAGAAAAAATATGCAGGTTCCAGAAGTGACCTACAAGGTATAGATAGCATAAAGAAGAATGGCAGTGTCCAGTAACAAGAATGCTTCTTTACTCATTATGTAAAGGACTGACCAGAAACAATACAAATACACAATGCATACTCTGCCTTCAACTGCAACCCTCAAACGTCCAAGTAGAGAGAACATAGACACATCATCATATACCACAGAGATTAGCGCCACAAAAATTGGGAGAGGATCCCATGAAGCACCCAAATGCTTAGGAGCTATTCTGGACTGTTGCAGAAATGTGATAGAAAGGGTATTATATTTTCTCTAAGGATACTTTAACAGAGTGGCGCTTCAAAAGGAGGTGGTATTGGCTTGGTGTGGTTTGTGAACTTGTAAAATACTTATATTAGTGGCATGTTTCAAAGTTTATATGTCTAATTTAGGTTAGTGATGAGCATTTAGTGTAGATCATAGCTGCTCTGAAACAGATTTTATTCTTTTGTTTGTGAAGAAACATATGGTATGTTTGAGGGAAGTTAGTAGTGCAGCTTTAAGAATTGGATTGTATCATGCAACATAGGCTGGTGCGCTTGTGACATTGCAGTAGAACGTCCACGCAAGTAAGAACAGACTCCCTGAGAGGGGAGTTGGAGCGGTTTGTAGGACAAGCCCAACTGTCCATTAAGAAGTCTGAATGAGAGCCTACAAGAAGAGTAACTGCCCAGTGTAGCACTAACTTAAAGCACACCCAAGGTTTCCTGGTTCTTGGTGTCTAGCTTGAGCCAAGTGATACAAAACCATAGGTCTCTAAAAAGCCGCAGTTGAAACATAGACCCCCATATGCCTCGAGAATTGTGTGATCTGCTAAAATGTTTCTTAGCAGTATGGTTTGAGGGAATTTCTTGTGATAGACTGATAGCCACTGTGAGAAATTGGCCTGGTATATGATGTTCACTATTCTAGTGAGCACCTTGCACCAGTCCAAACAACCCTTATGGTGATGGTTGTAAAGTCAACCTTATAGACCAGCTATCCTAGGGGTAGCATGGACAAAAGCAGTCTTAGGCTAAACTCAAGAGGGCATGGGAAGCCAGCTGTTTTACCGTATGCAATCCTTTTAATACCAAATGAAAGGACACCACACAGGTTATATATTCAAAATATATAAATGTATTTTTTCTAAAACAACCCACTGAACTCTTTATGAGAACAGGAGCACAAGCGCATAACAAGTAACTTAATATAACATACAAAAGTTGCACAAATCTGGATGGGGCCTGGTGGCCCGCTAAACCATATACTAAAATAGTGGTATAAGAACCACGTCACTAACAATGGTATGGCCTAGGGAATCGCTGGGGCTACACTGGACTAACAGTAGTTAGGGAGCAGGAGGCCCACGGGATGCGGGTGCAGTGTTTAAATGCACACGCGTGCACACATAGAAGTCAATGGGTGCGTAAAAGTTAGAAAGTTAAAGGTTTAGGAGTCTCACCAACTGATCTAGAAGCTAACCACTTGAAACTAGGACACTAGGAGAGTTACTCTTTAGAGGAGCACCGCAGTACTCGCTTTACCTCACCTACAGGAAGCGGGTGCATAGGTGTCAAAGTGTGTCGGCTTTAGTCGTGGAGTTCTATGGAGCCTTGGAGAAAAGATGCGGCAGGCGACCAGGAGAGAGGAGTCCAGTTGGATCCAAGGGCGGATCGAGGATGAAGAGTAGCTGAAAGCAGAGGGGACAGAGTCTGGGTCACTAGCCAGTGACCAGGATGGAACCAGGAAGGAACCAGGCGATGTCGGGATGCGATCAGGTGCTGTCGTGAAGTTTGTCTACGCTGCCACGTGGACCAGGAGATGCCGACAACGACCAGGAGCTGGGCACGGACTGTCCCACGAAGGCTCTCGCTGTTGGCGGTGTCCGTTCTCGATTCAGAATCAACAGGCCTTGGCAAATGCAACCCACGCAGGAATCGAAGATGGCTTCTGGATCAGACCAGCAAGGTCTGATGGGCTGCTCCTTTTCAGGGGAGCAAGGGACAGTCTGGAGCAACCAGACCAGTGTTGGAAAATCAAAGTTTCGTTGTCGCAGAGGCCACAAGCCAACGGGCAAGTGACCGGACAGACACGTCGAGCAGGAAAATGCAAAAGGGCCCCACGCAGCACTCGGTGAGAGTGGAGAGGTGATCTTCGGTGCAGTTGGTGCTCGGGGCTGGGGCTTCTCAATCCCCAATGCACAACTTCGAGGGTGCCTCAGAAGTTGCACGGAAAGCCATTCGCTGGCTTTCCAAGATGGCCGGTCCCACGTCTCGCGTCGCCTCCACGGGTCTCAGCTTTGATGTGGCTGTGAATCGGGCTGAAGGAAGTCTGGAAGTCCGGGTCTTGTCAGGCTCTATGTTCGAGCTCCGGCGGGAGCAACGACAAAGCAAACCGTTGAGCGCTTGATGGTGCCTGCTTGCACAGGGTGGTCACTCCTTGACCACAAGGGAGATTCTTCAGTCTTCTACGTCGATTAGGATGTCGAAGGGTCCAGAGTTTCGTATCAGAGTTTCATTCAGGATTATCTAAAGTCTTGGGACTCAGCTCCTACCTATATACCAAATCTAGGGGCTGGATTACCTGCTAGATCCCTCCTATGGGTGGGACCCAGGAAGGGGGTCGTTACACCCCTTTCCCTTTGTCTAGTTTCGCGCCAGAGCTGGGGCTGCAGTGCCCCAGCACCGGTTTGAACTGGACTATGCATGGGACACCTTGTGTGCCCCAGGCAGTGTCTCATTTCATTCAGCCCTCCCTGCCCCAATACACTATAGCCTGTCTGGGGTGGTGCTAGCACCTCCCTGTGACAGGAAACCTATTGTCCAAGCCTCCCTTGCTGGAAAGGCTCCCAGCAGCAGGAGGTCAGACTTGCGTCTGTGGCAGTAGCATCCATTTTGTGATGCTGAGGCTCTGGTTAACTTTAACCGGGATTAATGGAAGTAACATGTCTTCTCCCTCTAGAAGGGTGGAATGCTACCCCCCCCCCCCGTCGCCAGGACTGGCGAGGGGGTAGTATTCCAAAGCGTATGACACCTTACACGACATGTTTTGATAAAGCCAAACCAAAGTTAGCATCTGACCGCGAGGTACATAATGCACTTAAGAGTATATGGTATGGCAATATCCTAGAACAGCTATAAGGACATGGTTCCGAAAGCTGCAGACAGGCTCAGCTCATGCTAGAGCACCATCTCACATAAAACCAAGCACTCTGCCTTCAGGATTGTTAAGGCCTGACATAGGAGTGACTTATAGGTGCATATGTGTCCAAATAAGGTTAGATATAGGAATACTATACCTAAGCAAGGGGTGATTACACGACCTTGCCCCAGCTTGAGTGATCAGCCAGTTGTGTCAGTTTGGATGGCCAGCCAGGGGTGGCAAAAGATATGCTGCAGCCCCTCGTAGGCCTTGGGTGCACCTATGCCCTGGGTACCTTTAGTACACTATACAGGGGCTGATACGGTGACTCAATATCCAATTAGTTATGTACCTAGGGTACATGGAGACCATTTTACAGAGAGAGCAGATAGCCTGGGACCCTGATTAGCAGGATCCCAGGCCAACTAAGTGGAAAGCCTGCTAAACACAAGGCAAACAATCTGGGGTAACCATAGTTAGGTATCCGCCTTCCTACAGCCACAACAGGTAGGACGAGCAAGTGTGAAGCGACTGCTACTGGAGAATTCAGAACCCCAGGATCAAATCATATTGTGCTTGTAAAGTGCACAGCTACTCTATATTGTCCAGGCGCTACAGGTACAATTTAACGCTGGTCCCACCTGCTAGAGGAACAGTCATTAAAAGATAGGTTTCAGGCTAGGTTTAAAAGAGCCTGCATCCCTAGTAACACAGAGATGCACTAGCTGCTGAAAGCTGGAATGCCCGCCCCGGGCATTCCAGCTTGCAGCAGCTAGTGCAGAGAAGGTGGTATCTCCCCATCTCTTCCCCCTCATCTTAGGCGCATCAACCAGCAATGCATCAGCCGAGCACATGGTTTTGGAGGGGTGATAATGGGGAAGTTGCTTGGATAAATATTTAGGGCCTTTTCCATTGAAAGCTCTTTGGGCTAGCACCAGGCCCTTGAACTTCGCTCTAGCCCAGATAGGAAGGCAATGCAACTCTTATGAGTCGGGACTAAACAGAAACGTTCAAGGGAATATTGAGCAGGAGCCTGTCTGCAGCATTCTGCACAAGCTGGAGTCTGTTAAGTTGGTACAGAGGGAGGCCCCAATGTAATCCATTAGCGTAGTCCAGCCGAGAGGCTATAAGGACATGGACTACCATCTTCTGACAAGAAGCTGGAAGGGGAAACAACATCCTCAGGAGACGAAGAAGGTCAAAGTAGGTCCCGAATGTGCTCTCCACTTGCCGTTTAAAGGACAACTTGCTATCAAGCTTCACTTCAAGGTTCTTTGCCACCGTAGTTGGGGGGCAGGAGAGCAGGAGCAGAACTAGGCTAAGCCTCACCCCCACAAACGGGAGCGGGGGGCCAAAAGTCAGTACCTGTCTTCCTTGTACGTCACTGGAGGTAGCTCTGACACATCCACTGAAAAACTGCTGACAGACACGCTTCAAATCTGCATTGGGCACCGGACTCAAGGCAGAGCCCTGGAGGATCACAAACTAAAAGGACTTCGGGTTGGATGCAAATGGCGGCATCCACACTGACTGACATCTGTTCAATAGAAATTAACGCAGCCAGGCCAAAGCAGTCCCACCCATCTCAAAGTCCCGCAAGCATTTCAACAGCATAGGATGGGAGACGTGTCGAACACTGCCAAAAGGTCTAAAAGCAGCAATGTCATTTTCTTTCTGTTGTCCACCGCCATTTGAATAGTATCAGAGACCTCAACCAAAGCAGACTTAGTGCTGTATCTATGGTGAAAGCCTGATTGTGAAGGGTGCAGCAACTGGTTAACCTGTAGATAGCTGGAAATTTGGATGTTAATTAGTTTCTCGAGGATCTTAGAGAAGGCAGATAAAGAAATTGTGCTGTAGTTTGCCAGGACAGTCTGGTCTGCGAAGGGTTTTTTGAGCAATGGGATCAGCATAGCGTTCTTCCACGCTGTTTGGAACAATGGGCTGGCTCAGAGAGTTATTAAGCAACAGGATCACGGCAGGATTTATGGCCTCCGCAATTAGCACACAAGATTCGGGTAGGTCAAAGGTCATCGGGAGAGCCCGATTTACAGGCTCGAAGGGCTTGCTCAGAATCCTCCAATGAAATGGGGGAGAACTCTGTTAGGGAGCAAGAAAATGGAAGAGGAACTGTCAAGGGTTGATCTAAAGACCAAACTGGCTCACTGCTATTAGTTGCAGTAGATACCCTTTGGCCAGGCGGAAAAAAAGATGGCGTCCGTGAGGGGACGAGTGAGAGGCTAGCTCCACAACAGCTCTTCTCTACTCGGCATTTCGAAACGGGAGCAAGATGGTGACTTCATATGAAGGAAAAGTGAAAGCGGCGGCTTAATTACAGTTCAACGACAATCTCACCTTCAGTCGAGGTTCGCTTTAGGAAGTACTGGGAAAGCATCTGACATCAATGCACCCGGGAGCGCTGGAGCACCTAATTGACTGCAACTGCATTGGCATTGTGAAGAATATCGCGGTGGTAGGCGCAGTCTCCTCATTTCCTGGAGCGCTGGACCCACGACGACCATTTGGAGAAGGAGAAAACAAGAAAGCAGCGATTTACAAACAGGGAGGCACTCAACAGCAAGAGGCTCTGGGATCGAGGTTCAGTGAATACAGCAGTGCACATAGCAGATTGACAGATGCATTGTGGTCCCTGTGGTCCTAGGGAGGTCCTTAGGAGGCTGGACATAAGCGCTTGGTGTTTCGCTGAAACCCAGATTACAGACAATATGGCGGTGACCATATGAAAAGCTGTAAAGCACAAATGTTTATAAATGACTATATAACAATTATAATGATTGTATGATCTGTTGGACATTCTCCACATCTCGGGGGAGAGATTGGTCTTTTGCTATCACGCTCTGGTTTCACAAGGGGCACTGCATATTGAAATAAGTTAAATATTTAAGTGTGGATGTGCAAGGGTAGAACAATGTGATATATATAAGGATTGGAAGGGCAAACCCAGACTGACAATCATTAAAGGATACTGGGTAAGGGAGCACAAGCCGGCAGTATATAAATTAACTACGCTCTCTGTAAAGAAAGTCCTACTCACAGACACATTGAGATGCCACCGAAAACAGCACGCGGCGGAAAGAGCAGAGGAATGACGGATACCCCATTGGGTAATCGGCTTTAGGATGGGAAAAGCAAGAGGGTTCCTCAAATATTTTCATCTAAGAAGGATAAGAATAAAACAGTGCAAGATGCGGAGAGCCAACGAAATCACATACCAGAAATAACAACCAAATTAAAAATTTTAAATTAACAGAGGAACGACAAACTGGGAGCCAAGTAGAAAAGGTGGAGCCAGGTGACAAGGCCAACAGTACAGTCTATTAAAACACCAGATTCTTGCAGTACGGAGAAAAAAAGCTCTGGATTGAGTGTGGAAAAAGGGATGAAAATAACCTGTGAGAGCGACTCAAGCGAACCCTTCCTCTCACTCTCGGACCATACAAACACCTCAGAGGAGGAGTATGATGAAGCACAAAAGGCTGAGTCTTTAGACGGTTCAATAGCTAGTCTGGCAAGCGAGCAGAATGACTCTGCTATGGATTCAACGTCTGAAGAGAGGACCCCAAATACTACTATGGTACACAATAAAATGATGGCCCAAGAGACTCAGAGATTAGATATGTCACAAGCTGGAACAGGCAAAAGCTTAGCCTGGGAAATCTCTCTCTCCAGGAGTTCTAAGTGATCCTGAAACCACCCCCGGGACAGTAGAGGGATCAACTAATAGTGGAACACAGAGCAGAAACTCGCTCCGAAAGCCACGGCTTGCCGCAAACTACTGAATGCGGTGAGGGGAGTTGCTAAGACTTGCAGTGAATTCTCAGAAAGGATAAATGCTGCAGAAGAGCGGATATCAGCAATAGAAGATCAAATGACGACACAAAAAAGTGATATAGATATGATCTTGTCTGACCAAGAGGATATGCAACTAAAAATAGCGGACCTTGAAAATCGACTCCAGAGAAACAACCTCAGGATATTGGGAATACCTGAGGGGGCGGAAGGGTCGAATGTTCGTAAGTTTGTGCAGGAACTCTTTCAGGAGGAATTTCCAGAGCTAACAATGTGGAACTGGGTCAGTGAGCTACAGAAAGCACATAGATTTCCCTTTAAGCTCTCTGAGGGAAAAAAAGGCTCAGCAGCAAAATATCCCAGAGCCATATTGATCAACCTGAATAACATTTTGGCACGGGAGGCATTATACGATCTCGCAATTCCTGATAAGAAACGACAAGAGAAAGGATTCCAATTCTTCGTGAGACCTGATTTCTGCCACCATACTGTGGAAAAGAGGTGGCATATAAGGCGATTAATTACTCCTTTTCAAAACAAGGGTGCACAGGCTTTTCTGCTGAACCCAGCAACTCTAAAAGTACTCTGCAAAGGGCGTACGCATTTTTTGTATCAGAGATACAAGCCCAAGACTACTTGAACACACTTTGAGACATGAAAAATCAATGTGCTCCGGATAGGAATATTTGAAAATAAGAACATTAAATAACGTAAAATACTAAGCTGCCTATAAATCTAACAAGGGGTAGGATAATGAGAAATATATAAAAGATGAATATGATCAGGAACATAAACACCAATATCGTTGGTATTTGAATACAGTGACTAAGATTTAAAGAGCCAGAGTAGAGAGGGGACTGGAGTAAAGTCTCTTCCCATCGATAAGGGCCATAAGCCCTTTTTTCCTTAGTTGTAGGGTGGAGGGTGGGAGGGGGAAGCACAGGTGGTGGTGAGAATGGTGGGGGGAGAGATGGGGTCATGGAAGGGGGGGGCGGGTAATAGGGATAGCTGGGGTGGGGGGTGGATGGGCAGAAAGAAAAAAAAGACGAAATTCAGACAGATGCAGACGGATGTACAAGTGGGTATGCTGTACCAGACAAAGATGGCATAAGCAGTGGCAAAGGAAATACAAGATATGCCAAATAGAGAATAATGGCTAAATTTAGAATTTGTTCATCAAATGTTGGTGGTCTAAATGACAAGGCAAAACGTGCAAAGGTTTTTGAAATAATCACTACGCTGAGCCCAGATGTCCTGTGCCTACAGGAGAGACACATTCCATGGGCGAGTAAAACGTGCCTTGAAATCAGAGGGTATAACCTAGCAGTGTGTTACACCCAAACAACAACAACGAGAGGTGTGGCTACCTATATTAAACACCAGAGTGGTGCAATTCATCGAACAAAAGCAGATAAATGGGGTCGCTGGGCCATAATGTAGATATCATTGGGCTTTTCTGTTGTTAATATATATGGCTCAAACTTAGACGATCCTAGTATCTGGGAGGAGCTGGAGTCAGAACTAGCACAGTGGTCACGCTCTTTGATTATCTGTGGTGATTTTAACATACATATGGATGGAAGTAACACTATTAATAGTTACACAGGGAGGAAGCCTAAGGTATTTACAGCACTTTCCTCACTCAAAAGTACTCACGGGGTAGCGGATATCTGGGTAGAAAAAAATAACAAAATGACCCAGGTTTTACATACTACTCACATCCCCACAAAAAGTTTGTTCGCTTGAATTAATTTCTGGCCCCTACACAATGGTTAGTAACTTGGACATAGTAAAACTTCCACAGCTCTATTCAGATCACAATCCGCTAATTTTGGAAATCAGGGAAGTTCGGGGTCGGAGTAGACAAACTCCATGGACCTTCGATAGAAAGCTATTATTAGATGATAAGTTCTGTGTATACATCAAGCAGTGGACTCAATCTTTTTTTGACTGTAATAGATTTAGCGCTTCCCGAGCACTGGTCTGGGATTTGTACAAGGCTGCGCTGAGGGGGGAAATAACAGGGTTTGTTGCGCATATTTGGAGGGAACAGAAAAAAAGAGACGGATCAATTAGTGAATGAATTAGTCAAACTGGAATCAGAGCATGTACAAATATGTAATAGAGCTTCGGAAGATGTATTAATACAACATCTATCTAAGATAGCACTGGTTAAAGCTGAAATGAATCAATATTTTCACAAGAAAGTGGCCCAAAAGTTCCAGATATATCGAAAGGAGCTATATAAATACGGAGAGACAACTGGGAAACTATTAGTGTTAAGAACGAGACAAAAAAGTGTCCGAAATAACATATCAAAAATGCAATGGGGTATTGACATCAGATTCCAAGAAGATTATCAAAATCTTTGAGAATTTCTACAGTAAACTATCTCAAGCAGAACTCTCGGTAAGGGATCAAGGGGAGCAAGACGATCTAGAAGATATTGATAACTGTGGTATATTACTCTCCAGGATAAATAGTGAAACTACTCAGGAACTGGAGCAGGAAATTACGCTAGAGGAAGTACAGTTGTCACTTTCGTTTCTTTCATCTGGTAAAGCAGCTGGGCCAAACAAAATTAAAATTGAGCTGTATAAAAATGCTATCAGCACAAATAGTACCTCTTATGCAAGACCTATTTTTGGATGTTCAATATCGTGAAATACCCCCACGTTCATGGCAGGACACAGATGTCGTGGTCTTTTTAAAGAAAGACAAACTCCCAGAACTCCCCTCGTCATATCCCCCGATTTCGCTTATGAACACAGGTGCAAAAATATATTCGAAAGTTATGGCCACCCGATTACAAAAAAACAAAAAAAAAAAAAATCACTGCAATTATTTCACTATGGCAGCACGGCTTTGTTCCCGGCCGGGGGACCACTGACCACACGCGGCTAGTAATATCAATATTAGATATTGCTGAGGTAGACGAAAGAGCGGTGGCTGTGGTCATTCTAGACGCCGAGAAAGCCTTTGATCAGGTAGCCTGGAGCTACCTGTGGGATAAACTGGCTGAGAGAGGCTTTGGTCCAGGATTCATTCGGGCAATACAGGCTATGTATTACAATCCTCACGCCTAGATTCAGATAATGGGGTATACATCAAAAAGGCTGAAGATAGATAGATAGAGGTACTCGCCAGGGCTGCCCTTGCTCCCCAATCCTTTTTGCATTTTATTTGGATCCTTTTATTTCCCTGATTTTAAATAATCCTATAATTAAACCAGGAGCTTCCCATAGCTACGATACAAAAATATTGGCATACGCCGATGATATTGCCCTGTTAACACCAGCCCCACAAGCAGCAATCGCAGAGGTAGAGATCAAAACATCGAGCCTCATTGACGATGTGTCGGAGTTGCAGCGGGAGGTGAGAGACCTCAGGGCGGCCAGGACTCAATTTGATCGAAAGTTGGACGTGTATGAGGGACGAGCGAGGCGCAATAACATTTGCGTTCTTGGAGTACCGGAGAAGTCGGAGGGCCTGGCCCCGGATCTCTTTGTGGAGGATCTCATCCTCAAATATTTCAAGCCCACAGGCCTAAGCAACTTTTTCACGGTGGAAAGGGCCCACAGGGTTCCTGGCGGCCGCCCGAAGTCGGGGGCGCTTCCTCGTCCCATGATGGCACGGATTCTGAATTTCCGCGATCGGGACGCTATCCTGCAGGCAGCACACGGTCCTCTGGACCACTGGCATTTGAGAAAGCTTCTTTACTGTTTTTCCCCGATTTCACTCAGTCGGTACAGAAACAGCGGCAGAGTTTCATGGCAATCAAACGGCGGCTGCGGGCCTCGGAAATGAAGTACTCCATGTTGTTCCCGGCTCGTCTCCGGATCGAACACGAAGGAAAAACTTGGTTTTTTGACAATGCCGAGGTGACAGTGGACTGGCTAGACCGAGTCCGGGGACCGGATTCAGAGGGAGGCGCCCAGGCAGAAAATGAGGAACAGTGACTTTTTATCCTGTGCTTGTGCCGACTTGACGTTGGTGGTGGCGGTGCTGGTTCGATTGGGGCGTTTTTATCCCCCCTTGATATTTTTGTTATTTTTGAACTCTTAATTGTACAATTTTTGGCGGGGGGAATGTGATCGGGTTTGGGATTGTGGGGGCTGGCGGCCTGTTGTAAGGTCCTCCTCCGTTTTTCTACGTTTAGATAATTGTAGTTAGTCTTGGGGAGACAGGCACACTGCTAGTTGGGGATGTGCATATGTTGCATGCAGGGGTGCAGGGTTGAGTCCTGGGGTTTTTTGTTTGTTGGTTTGTTTGTTGTATGTGGCCTGTGTCTGCTATGGGTGCCCCGGAATGCTTCAGAACCTTTGAGAGATAAGTATGGCTTCCGCTAGATTGGGCTTGGGTTCTTCCGTCCTCAGTTGGAACGTGAATGGCTTGGGGGATAAGATTAAGCGTGCTACGGTGGGACAACTAACTAGACAGCGCTCGCCAGATGTGGTTCTGTTACAGGAAACCCACCTTATGGGCAAGCGCTGTATGGCACTACATCGAGGGGGTTATAAACTGGTGGCTCACGCAAATTTTACTTCTGGATCTAAGGGGGTAGAGATACTGGTGAAGAACTCCTTTCCGCTTACTATATAGACGACTTGGTCTGATAACCGGGGCCGCTATGTCGGCATCTCGGGACTTTGGGAGGGTAGGACTGTTACATTTCTATCGATCTATGTCCCTCCCGCACTGCAGGTGGATACCTTTCGTGATCTGAGCAGGGTGTTTCTTACATTGCCGATCGGAAATATGGTATTAGGTGGAGACTTTAATGCTGTGATGGATGGTGAGCTTGACAGGCATCCCTCCCGTGTGTTGTTGCCCTCCCGTAGGTGGCTGGCGGATTTGGTCTCCGCAACTGGTTTGGTTGACGGGTGGAGACTTCGACACCCCGGTGACTCTGAATACACGCTTGTATCCGCGGCACATCACTCTTTCTCGAGGATTGACCATGTATTGGTGCCGGCGTCCCAGGCGGTGTTTATTCAGGAAGTGTGTCATTTGGCAAGAGGAGTGTCCGATCATTCACCGATCTGCCTTCAACTAAAAATGGGACTAGGTGATGTGGCTAGGATAGCCCCGATTGGCGCATGGCGCTAGAGACCCCACTATTAAGAAGGAACTGGTGCGTGTCACTGATAGTTATTTCCAGGAGAACGCGGGGACGGTCGATTCAAGATGCTCCCTCTGGGAGACCTATAAAACTGTTGTCAGGGGGGAGGCGCTCTCCCTAATCTCCGGGCAGAAGAAGAAGAGCAGGGCGGAGATCGACAGGATGGAGGTGGAGTTGTTAGCCTTGGAGAGGAAGGTGTCCTCTGATGGGGACCCGGGGGCGGTGCACCGCTTTGGGCTTCTCAGGAATGAATATAAGAACCTGGCGCGCGATAGGGCGAAGGTGCAGCATGCTAACACCCAGAGCAGAATTTACGAACACGGCGATAAGGCCGGAAAACTGATAGCGTGGTTGGAGAAGGATGACTGAGGGTCTCGTCTGGTGCCGGAGCTGCAGATCGCGGGCGCCACGACGGATCCACAGATTATAGTGGACGGATTTGCCTGGTATTATGAGGAGGGTTACACATCGATCGGGGACCATACTGTGGAAGGTAACGCAGAGGTCATACGGGATATTCCGATGCCCTTCCTGTCCGCTGAGCATAGGGAGTTTGACTCCACGCTCACGAATGACGAGGTGGCGGCGGCCATCAGGGGGGTTCATTCCGGGAAGACCTTGGGCCCGAACGGTCTCCCCATAGAATTGTATAAACTGCACGCCGACCGACTGGCTCCATTTTTGAAAGATATGTATGTCGAGAGTAGAGATAATGGTATATTGCCCTATGACCAGCGCATCGCGAATATTGTTGTAATTTATAAGGAGGGTAAGCCTCGATTGGAGTGCCCCTCCTATCGACCAATTTCCCTCTTGAATGTGGAACCTAAGGTGCTGGCCAAGTTGCTCGCTACCAGATTGGTGAAGGTTATTACGACGCTGGTGTATTCGGATCAGTCTGGTTTAATGCCGCGCCAGAATACTGCCCTAAATCTCCGTCGACTTCATGGAGTAGTGGCGGGAGCGTCCCGCATTCACGAACCGGCAGTGCTTTTGTCGTTGGACGCCACTATGGCCTTTGATAGGGAACAGTGGTCTTACCTTTTCGCGGTGTTGGAGAAGCTGGGGTTTGGTCCCGAATTTATTAGTTGGATTAGTCTTCTTTATTCTGCTCCGTTGGCTCGAGTGGTAGTTAATAACCATAAGTCCCAGGATTTCCCGTTGGGGAGGGGCACCCGTCAGGGCTGTCCCCTCTCACCACTCTTGTTCGCCTTGGCCCTGGAGCCGCTCGCGGCTTGGGTACGGTGGGACAGATCAATTAAAGGGCTGCGATGGACATCGGAATGGGAGGATAAAATCTCGCTTTATGCGGATGACATTCTTATGTATTTAACCTCCCCCCGACATTCCTTGATTGTTTTCCTGGACATCTTGGCAATTTATGGGAGATACTCTGGCTTTGCCATTAATTGGGCGAAGTCAGTCCTCTTCGTGTTGAGCGGTGATCCGCCTAGGGTACCAGTGAACTGTCCAGTGAAGGTAGAACTTGTGAGCTTTCGCTACCTAGTAATCCAAATATTGAAGGATCCTAAAGTGAGGTTTAGTGCGAACCTGGGACCCCCCTTGGTCAGACTGCGTTGCGATGTGGCAAAATGGAGGGAGTTGCCGCTCTCTTTGTTAGGTCGGGCGGTTCTATTTAAGATGATGGCTCTCCCACGTTTTTTGTACGCTTTCCAGAATTCCTTCGATCCAGTACCCCCCTCATACTTCAACAAGATTGAATCTTTGCAGCGCCGGCTTCTCTGGGAAGGGAAACCACGGATTGCACTATCTAAATTGATGCTACCCTGGTACGACAGAGGAATTGGTTTGCCTAATATTAGGAGATACTACTGGGCTTCCCAACTAGCTCCTATTAACCACGCAATTAACGGCTAGCCCGTTGACCCGGGGTTTGCTATGGATCGCGGCCAGATACCGGGGGGGGTGAGTACACTAGGGTTTTGTACGCTAGACGTGGCAAGTTTCCTCTGGTGGGTCCGACGTCGGTGGCGACGCGAGTGTGGCAAGAGGCTAATCGTGCTCTTAAATGGGAGGGTAGAATAACAATGGCCACGCCTTTGTGGAACTCGGAGGGACTAGGTGGTTTGTGGAAATTGAAGGGTTTCGATCGCTGGGATCTAATCGGAATTTCGCAGGTGCGAGACTTGTGGGGCAAGGATGGGATTGTAACATTCGAGGAACTGCAGGTCAGGCACCAGCTACATGAGAGCAAGCGGTACCGTTACCTACAGATTAAGCATGCGCTGGTGGCGGCTATTCCGCGTGATGTGAAGCCACCGGTGGCCTCCCCGCTAGAGGACCGACTGTTGGATGGGTACCTCCCTACCAAGGCGATTTCCCTGGTTTATAGGAAGCTGGTCAACCATACTGAGGATCCCCTAGTGAAACTTGGGGAACAATGGGTTGCTGATGGCTTGGTCCTGGATGAAGAAGATTGGGGGGATGCTGTGCTTCCCCTCGTGTAGTAGCGGTCCCTATGAGACTTCGACTGGTGCAGCTTAGGATTCTTCAAATCGATCCTACACCACGGGCCCCGGGTTGTTGGCGATGGGGTTGGCTACGAATGCAGATTGTCGGAGAGGGTGTGGTATGACTGGAACGTTTATGCATATCTTGGGGGAGTGCGCGGAGGTCCGTGACTATTGGATTTAGATAAATGAGAAAATGAGTGAGGTGTGGGGTGTACAGATTGCATTGGAAGCATGCCGTTGCCTGCAATGTTTGGGAACCTTCTGACCTCTCGAGCCATGGTAAACTGTGGGTCACTCTTGCATGCATGATTGCCAAGCGTAATATTGCACAACTATGGGGCGCTAGTCGAGCTCCTCAGCTTGGGAAATGGATGGAGGACCTTGACTGGTGCATGTTCCGGGAGAGGTCTGTGTATGTGGCCAGGGGGAGACCCTGTAAGTGGGGGGAAGATCTGGGATGTTTGGAATGCTTACAGTGGGGACATCTGTGTACTACCGGATTTAGATCCTGTACGTGAGGAATTGGATGTCGCTTGAGCCCACTACACGTACTCCTTTATATTTTCTGTAATGATGGAAGTCTATATTCTCCGCTTATGGTTTGCAGATACCCATGGCACACTGGTCACTTTTTCGGTTTGTGTATTGTCGTTTTTGTGTTTAATAAAAAGATTTTTTTTAAATAAAAAATGGGAATTGAGTCATGTATGGCACAGACTTTGGGGAGGAATGTTAAGATCTCCTCTACACTAATGCTATTGGGCTATGATGTAACAATGCAATTTGATGTGCCACAAAGAGATTTTGTGTTCTTAAGTTTATCAATAGCACGTCTTCTGATTGCCACTGTATGGAAGGATTCCAATCCACGAACTTATTATCGATGGCTAAATCGACTAATTTTTATTGGTAAGCAGGAAATTGCTTTATATAAATGTAAAGAATTAAAAACTAGAAAAAAAAAGGTATGAAAGTCTGGGAGCTACTTATTGTCTGGATGGAGGAACGAAATACACATGGGGTTGGTTAAAGGAATAGATTCTATCATGCTCACAGTGAATCACAAGGAAATGATAATGCCAGAAAGATACTTTTCTTTTTCTTCTCTCGTACATTTTGTTCCGTTTACCCACTGTATAATTTCTCATTACCAAGCTACTCCAGTGTATCATGTCTGATTTAAATTTTTTTTAAAAAGATATCCTTTGGCCATCTGACCCGAGAGAGTCAAAGCGTTTAGTGCCAGCAGCCTTTAAGGAAGCAACAATGCCCAAAATCTTATTCTCAAAAATGTCAGAGTTGAGAACAGAGTTTCGGTGAGGCTGCCAAAGGCTTATGGAGAGCAAGGGGGTTGGTAAACTTCTTTTTTTTTTTTAAATATATTTATTAAGATCTTTTTTTTTTTTGGGAGCGTGTACACAGCACAACACAGAATTAACATCCGACAATTTGTAAATTATGTCAATAGAATTGCACAATTAAACAGTAACACCAAAAGAATCGCACAAATATACAAATATACAAAAATATACAAAAAAAAGAGAGAAACTCACGGGAGAGAAAACAAAAAATAAATAAATACATTAAAAAAAAAAAAAACTTGGAGCGAATGGGAGATCATTAACTTTAGCCTCCCCGAATACCGTTTTTCCAACGCTGTATCGGCTCCCAGATCTTTTTTCCCAGCCTCCGCGCTCTCCTACCCTTTCTCTCGTATATTCCCTTCTCTAAATTATAAACTGCCAGCAATACTGGCCAGCCATTGTTGCAATGTTGGAGGGGTTATATCCAGCCATACCCTGGCTATGGTCAATCTGAGAACTGCCATTGCAATAAACACAAACTCCACGTACTCATTGTCAGTGTCCCCAGTAACTCCCAACACTATCAAATGAGGATTTAAGATAGTCTTGATCCCCAAAGCTCCTGCTAAGAAACCCTCGATCCCTTTAAGCAACGGCTGAAGCTGAGGGCAGGTGGCAAATATATGAATACTATCTGCCGCCAACTCATTACACCGGGGGCAGTTAATCCCAGCTGTCCCTCCCCACTGAGCTATTCGCGCTGGGGTAAAATAGAGTGCATAGAGTGTTTTGTAGTGTTGAGATTGAAGGGGGGCAGAGCATAGCACTGAACATCCTAATTTCAAAGAGGCTTGAAAATTGCTTACATCTGTTTCAAGTTTCGTAGCCCATTTAGCAGCTTGTTTCTCAAGATCATCCGACTTGGTAGCTACCAGGGCAGCATACAGACTGCGAATAGAACTATCTCCCCCTCTCTCTATTACTTCTAATATATTATTTTTGCCAAACCCAGCCGCCCCCCCAGTTTTGTTTCTGAGAAAACTCCTCACCTGAAGGTACTTAAAAAAAACTCCCCCTATTGATATGAAACTGTGTCTCTAAAGATGAAAATTGCATAATCCCCCCATCCGGCCCCAATAAGTCTCCTAGCTTAACTATCCCCTTCCTAGTCCATTCAGCCATAGTTGTATCTGCAAAGATCAAGGGTGGTAAAGGACGATTCCTGTACAATCTAATGTAGCTGTTAAACCTCCCCAGCCTGATTCTCTTTGCAAATGCCAACCAGACATTGTAAGCTGCCTTAATAGTTTTAAATCGCGTCCTCTTAAAATAAGAGGAATCAGTACAACTCAGGAAGGCATTCTCTGTGCCAGACTCCATAGTGAATTCATAAATCCTGGTCGCTAATGCAGTTATTTTAGGATCGGCCCCGCCGCCTCCAATTAGGCCCTGCATATACTGCAGCACAGCTGCCCAATAATAAAGCCTAAAGTCAGGTGCCCCCCACCCGCCCCTCTCCCTGGGTAATGACATAAACCTATACGCCCGCCTAGTCTTCCCCTGTGCCCAAATAAATTTATTCAAAATTACTTCTAGTTTATTAAACCAATGCGCTTCAAAAAATAGGGGGATTGCCCTAAAGAAATATAAAAACTTGGGGAGTACTAACATTTTTATAACGTTTGTACGCCCTACCAGGGACAGTCGGAGGTTGTTCAACCTTGTCAGATCAGAGCTAACTCTATTAATTAATGGTGTCATATTACTCTCCACCACCGTCTCTAAATCAGTAGTAATGTCGACACCCAAATATACTGCAGCGCTAACCACTCTTGGGTCATTGCAGGTGGCATAGGAATTCTTTACAATTTGGGTCTTGTTACTGTTGAGCTTATACCCCGAGATTCTCCCAAAACTATGTGCCTCGGCCTCTATAACTGTTATTGCCAGGGAAGGATTAGGTGTTATCGCGACATCGTCCGCATAAGCTAGCACTTTAACCACCGTACCTAATGTAGTTAGGGGTGGGATATTGGGATTAACAGATAGTCTTCGCAGGAAGGGATCCAAGTAGATTGCGAACAAAAGGGGAGATGAAGGGCACCCTTGCCGCGTACCTCTTCTTATCTGTACATCCGTAGTAAGCTCCCTATTTATCCTAATTTTGGCTGTGGGGGCTGTATATAATGCTTGTACCGCTCTAATGTATCCTTCTCCCAGGCCGAGCCATCTCATCGCCTCCCACAGATAATCCCAGGAGACCCTATCGAACGCCTTCTCGGCATCCAGCAAATAGTGCAGCCATAGGGTCTCCCGGGACCTCCGTGGCATCGAACATAGTGATAACCTGCCTAATGTGTTCAGTGGTTCCCTTTCCTGGGATAAACCCATGTTGTTCTGGGATGACCAACCCCTCTATTACCTTGGCCAATCTTTTCGCAAGAATCTTAGAGAAGAGTTTAGCGTCCGAATTCATTAAAGTGATAGGCCTATATGACCCTGGGGCTGTAGGTGGCTTACCCTTTTTTAATAACACTATACAGCACCTCCCCAGGATACTGGAATTGAGAGCCCCTGTTGTGCCTGAACAAATAAGTCTAATAAATCAGATACCAGAACATCCCTAAATGTCTTATAAGATTCCAATAGTATCTGATCTGGACCTGCAGCTTTTGCTGAAGGAAGTTCAGCCAAAGCCACACATACTTCCTCAAGGCTGATGGGCAGATCGAGTCTATCCCTCTCCTCCACCGGGAGCCTATCTACTTTAACTTGCTTGAGGTACTCCTTAATGTCTATACTTTCTCCTCCCTGCTCATATTCATACAAATCTGAATAGAATTGCCTGAAGACCTCTCTAATACCCACAGGATCTGCAATCATCCCTCCTTGCTTATCCTTTATACACTTAATATCCCCTGCAGCTATCTTCTGTCTTGTCCTAACCGCCAGGATATGACCCACCCTCTCACTCATTTCAAATGCTTCCTCCTTTTTAGCCAAATATTTAGCTGCAGCTTTACTAGCTATGGCCTCTGCACCATCCGTCTTTATTACCATTATTTTCAATAAATGTTGTTTCAAAGGGGTGCCTGCTTGTATTAGCCGTGTCAGCTCTTCCTCTGCCTCCATTAAGGTTTTAAACAACTCCTCCACCTTCAATTTTTCCTCCTTTTGTCTGTGCAGTGAATAGCTGACTGTCTCCCCGCGGACCCCTGCCTTAAACGCGTCCCAAACATTACCCGAAGACGTGCTCCCTCTGTTAATCCTCAAAAAATCTTTAATCCAATTGCTCATATAGCTTACATACTCCCTTTCCTTAAGAAGGGCCCTCTCAAACGTCCAGCAATATGGATTAACGGCCACCCCTCCTAGTTCCAATATCATCACCAGAGGGTTGTGATCCGAAACTAAGCAAGGAAACTTTGTTATTTGTGATCTGGCAATTAAGGAGTGAGATATCAAAAAGTAGTCCAGTCTTACCGTGATCTTATGCGGGGCCGAGAAGTATGTTGAACCTTCAGATTGTGGGCATAGATTTGCCCATAAGTCTATTAAAGAGTTATGCTGTGCCATGTAGACTAGTGCTCTGTGTGTCCTTTTTTTCCTCCCTCTATAGCCCCGTCTCTTCTGAATTTCCCGATCCGAGGGACTATTGATATTTAAATCCCCACAGCATATGACTGGCTCAGGTCATTTCGCCATTTCTAGATCAAGAAACTCAAATAAATCAGGGTCATCCCCTGTGGAGCCATATACAGAGATCAGTGTAAACTTCTCTCCTTTAAACCCTACTTCGACTATCACCCATCTACCCCATTGATCCTCCAGCTTTCTCCCTACTCTACATTCCCTATCACGAGCCAGGATTGCCACCCCTCTAGTCTTGGCCCCTTGTTTTGTATGGGCTAAAACATAAAAACCTAACTGTTCAAGTAGATAACCCTTCCCTCCCTCCACATGGGTTTCCTGCAGGCACACCAAGTCTGGCTTCATTATCTACAAAAATGCTGCAACTCGGATCCTTTTTTGTGCATCATTTAGCCCACATACATTGAGAGACGCAATTCTACAACACATTAGAAGACTACGAAGGATTGATCCAACTTCTCAACAAATCTCACAAAATACATAATACTAATCAGCTTTGAGGAAATATGTACATAAAAAAACTCCTGCGTGTGCTGTGTGTGCTGTGTGTGCCCCTTTACGCCCCTCCCCCACCCCTGCCTAATGTCTCCCCCCACCCCTATCCCTCCCCCCCCCCTACAGGCAAATAGGCCTCCCAAGGCCTATGTGTGGACGCTTGGACATGCAGTGGTCGCCTCCACCTCCCACCCTCTCATGCTAATTCCAAAACTTACTATACAGAGTGCATACCCCTCCCAGGATACTGAAGACTTTCACCCAAACCAAACTAACCCAACCCCAAGCTTCACCCTCCTTTGAACCCCAGTGCTTCCACCATATACTCCTTGGCCTTAATTTCAGAAAATAAATATTTCACCATCCCTTTAGTGACCACTTTCAGTTTTGCTGGGTACAGTAAAAAGGCTTCTGACCCCAGAGCTTGTATGGGGGCAATTAGCTGTCTTAGCCTCCATCTGCGCTCCACGGTAACGTGGCAGAAGTCAGGCCTAGCAAAAAAGGTTACGTTATTATAGAAGCGCTTACACTCAGGTTTGGCTTTTTCCAGAATTAACTCCCTTAACAGAAAATTGCCAATATAAATCAGGATAGCTCTTGGCCTGCTCTCCTGACGCCCTGCTTGGCCTTTCCTAATCGTAATGGGGAAGCGGTGTGCCCTCTGGATTTCTATCTCCCATTGCCATGTAGCTAGCTCGGGAAAGGCCCCCTTTAATAAGTTCACAATAAAGAGTTGAATGTCATCCCCTTCTGAGCCCTCCGCCACTCCCAACAGTCTGATGTTATTCCTCCGCTGGCGATTTTCATAGTCCTCGAGCTTCCAGAGAACATCATCCGCCACTTTCTGCTGGTCCTGTTTGAGAGTCTTGAGACTATTTAAGTCATCCTCGAGCTTCCCAGTCCTTTCCTCAACTTGAGTAACCCTTTCATCTACCTCATCAAACCGTTTGTTCATTTTTCTTAGAGTGTTCTGGATCTTCCTTGACTCTTGCCTTGCCCTCCGACTCTCAACTCTTGCCTCGCTCTGCATAGTTTTCAGGGTACTAAATAGTAACTCCAGAGAGACAGGCTGAGGAGAAGCTTGTGTACAAGGCAAAGGGGTGACGCCATCTTGTTCCAGGTAAGTCTGTGACGTGGCTGAATAATCCCAGTCTAATTTCTTGACAATGTCTGCGGGGGTGGGTCTTCTCCTGGACACCCGCTTTTTTTTGGGGTACTTCTTTGAGCTGAAGTACTACATTCTGAGTCTGTTAATTCCCCTGAGCTGTCCTCCGCACTCCCCACAGATTGAGAATCTTCATTGACTGAATAGAAACAGTCTGGAGAAGTAGCACCACTGGCCCCCCTCTCACTGAGGCTGCCCTGGTATGTGCCTAACTCCGCAGTATTCTCTGTAAGTGGGCAGTTTCCCCAGTCCCCTGGAGCGTCAACTACTTCCTCCCCCCCCCTCAGCGCCCCTGACCTCGCCATGCCTTGTTAGTTGCACTGAGGCTACTGTACCTACTCCTGAGCCTTTTCCGTTTTCTTCCACAGAGTTCGAACCATGGATCTTGCCCTCTGGGCCAGGGGTACTTTCAAAATTGCCCTGCTGAATACCGTCCGATGCTACTATACGAGCCTCCTCGCGGCTCTCTGGTTCTTGCCTCTACTCCGCTGATGCTACCGCCGCCGCTGGTTGCCTAGCAACGGCAGCGTCGGTGTCGGCGTCCTCGAGGACTCTCTGTCCGCTGTTCAACCCAACCGTGCCCTCGCCTCGCTTCTGTCTCCCGCCCGCCGCTTCCCAGGCAGAGATGCCGGCGAGGCTTTCCATCATCGTAGGCTGGCGCAGGTTAGTTTCCTTGGATTTTTGTTTGGATGGCACAGTTTTGCTAGTAGCAATACCCCGTTGAGCACTTAATACCGGCGACGCTTCATAGCCTGCTTTCTTGCTCGAGGGCTTCCCGGCTGCAAACTTCTGTGTCCCGGCTCCGGCCGGAGCCTTCGGATCGTTTCTTTTCTTTTCCTTGTCATTCTCCTTCCTTGGCTCTTTCGGCTCTTTCGGAATTGCCCCCTCCTTGCTTCCATCTTTCCCTTCGTTGCCCCTTGTGGTCCGAGGAGGCATTCTATATTTAATTGATGCCAGTACCAGTCCCAGTCCAGCCGTGAGCTTCTTGTGAGCCCGGTGTAATACTTGCAGGGCGATATCCCTGACGTATGTCCGTAGACTCTGTAGGCTCACCGAGCAGCCGGATTTGCTGCTTTGCTTCCGGCCAAGGGACCAGACACCCGCTCTCATCTCCTGGGGGGGTCACACTCTACCCTTCAATACATCGAGAGGGGAGGTGGAGTAGGATGCGACTGCTACTGCACTCTGTCGGCGGCCATCTTGCCTTCGACTTCTTGGTAAACTTCTTATTGATTTTAAAAACCTCTTTAGGTAGATCGTTAGACCAAGCCATTTCATCAGCAAAGTACTTTGCTTTGGCTTTTTTTATGCCTCGGAGATAGACAGCGCCTATTTAGCTCGTTCCTGGTCTTCAAGCAGATGAAACTTACACCTGGCTCTCTCAAGATATTTACATTGTTTCCGCATTAATTTAAGCTCCTCAAATGAACCATGAGCTGATGGTACATCGCTGATCAACCGAAGCTGATCTTATGGATGCTATCAGGTCGGCCATATTACCTACTCAACCGTAAAATGCCAGTGCATCTACTTCGATATTGCCAGAAAGCACCAGAGCATTATTATGAAGGACAGAAATACTTTCTTCAGTCTTAACCTTTGCAAATTATGATAAGGAAGTGCAGAGTTAAGCTTTCTGCCTGTGCCTAGATGGTCATCCAATGAGGCCTACAGATTGGTAGCCTGACCAGGGGGGCGATAGATTAGTATTCCAGACACAGATTTGTTAGCTGAAGGGGAAAAACAAAAGCTTAAGGATTCAGCCCAAATAGTTCAGGAGTCTCAAAAAGAGATGAGTTTCAGAGAGTATTTAGAGATTATAGCTATGCCTCACCCCCTCTTAGCCACTCTTCATGGCGACTGATCGAATAGCTCACAGGGACAGCAACTGAGATATCCGGGGCGGAGTTATCGCTCATCTATGTCTCAGTGAGAAAGAGAATGTCCAAATGCTCCACCCTAAGAAGCTTGACTATGTGCAAAGTATTTTTATGAAGAGAACATACGTTTAGCAATACTGCCTGAATACCTATCGTATTAGCCCAGTGATTAGTGGCCCTAAGGGGGCTATAAGCCCAACAGACATTTGCAAACAGACGGCCGTCATACATTTTAAACGAACACAGAGCAGGTGGGTGACCGATCAGGAGAGGACAGGTCAAACTGCCCAGAACATGAGACAATAGGGTTCAGAGCTAAAAGCTCCAAAGGAGAGTAGCTTCTACAGGGGCCCCGCAGAATGAAGGTTTGACTAGCATGGCTGGCACGGAGCGTGGAACGACCTTGGTTGGGCACAGACGGGCTTGCCTTAGGCCCGCCAGCAGCAAGTCCATGCACTGGCCCCTCTTATGTCCCTAAAGGACATCCCTCAGCTGCAACTAAGCCGTAACTGTTAAAGATAGTGGCCCAAAACGGAAGCAATGGCACAAACACACTGAACACAGCGTTCTGCAAGTGCTGAGGGAGCAGCAAGAAAATGTGGCTCAGGTTAGGTGAGTAGGTCCCCAAAATACACAAATACTTTAACTGTTTTTAAAAAGGTTTTAAATTCTTTAAAAACGCTTTAACAAAGTGACTCACCCAACAGACATGTACCAGTACCAAGTTAAGGTAAGAGGAAATTAAAGTTGCCACTTGGGAAATGGCTTATCACCTCAGTTTGAGATGCTTCTCCTCTTGGAAATACCAAGAGTTCAGTTCTTGCACCTAGCTCTATAAGACACTGGGTGCGCCCCACCTAAGCAGGGAGGGGTGGGGAACTCAATATCGCCTTCATTAGGACCAACCCTCCCACAAATGTCATAGTCAAGACCTCCCCACAGAGTCTTGGAGACGCAAAGATATAGGAGACAACAGTAAACATTGTGCAGGAAACACTGCGTTCAAAAATATTAAACAAATTTGTAGATGCCCAAGGCCCTCCCAGGGTCCACAATTTGTTTTAGGAGAGAAAACAAAAAGATGGAGCCCCCAAAGGTAGACTTCGCCTAAACCAGGTGAAATAAGAGTCACTCTTCGGTATTAGAAAATAACAGAGTTTGCATGGTAAGTCCAGGGCTCGAGTCGGGGTACCACGTGGGTGGACGGCATCCCCCCACTTATTTTACCGGGTGGACGCCGTCCCCCTGCCAAACAGCAGGACTTCACTCTTTGGCCTCTCTGGGACGAGGAGCTCGGAGCTCACAGCAGTTGCTCACGCACTGACTTCTCAGATGCAATAGCATCTAAGGGGTGAGCGAGGGAAGGCAATGAGCCCGATGGTTCAAGCCACCTTTCGTGACGTCCCTTCCCGTTGTGACGTCACTTCCGGTGACAGCGTCCCCCCACTTCTTTTTTTTTACCACTTGTGCCCTGGGTAAGTCTATCATGGAGGCAAGAGCCTTAAAGTATGGAAGATCATGAGTTGATTCAATTCACCTACTGTAAACCCTCTCACCTCCCTTGGGGTTTAAAAATAAATACATTTAAAGGCATAGATAGATCAATGTGTGATCTAAAGTGAGGCACGGAAGTCGAACTGTTCAAATGTGATGGAACACCCTCATGACATTTTGCTCCAAGATTTATGCGTTTTAAAGAGATACATTCACACTGTGTGGTCTTTGGTTCTCCGAGAAACTGAAAGGTTTTGGGGATGTTATGGACTAAAAAGATCTGTCAGGTCATAGGTCAGGTACAGAACCCTAGCCGTAGATTGTGGGTAAATATGGCAAGTCTTTTTACTGATAACGGAAAAAAGAAAAAGGGCACTAGACTTCATCCAAATCTCGTGTGGACACTTACATATGAGATGGTTATGAACATGTTGATGAAATGGGTATGAATGCATCTGCCCTCCGACCCTATAGTAAGGCGAGGTTCAAACATGTGGACTCTATGACAGCAACTTGAGAAGGCCACAAGTAGGGCCAAAAAAGTAAACAAGCACACCTTTATAGTATAAGGTCCAAGATATCAGTACTCAAAAGCTGTACTATAAGAATACAGTTCGTTGAGCCTCACGGTTGGAAAAGTGAGCACCACTTTACTTTTCACACGATACTGCGTCATGTCTGTGCCTACCATTCAGACACAAGGATGACCAGTTGGTGCTCTTCCACTCAGAGCAGAGCAACTGGCTACTTATGTATCAGTACATGAAGCCCAAGAGGGAGGGGGAGAGGCGTGAAAGGGACTAATATGTATATGTGTCTGTGGTTTGCCGCTGTTATTTTCTTCTTTTTGCTTCTTTACAGTTGTTGTATAAAAGTCATCTTTGTGCACAAGTCCACATTGGCAGGATCCGCCCTAAACTCTGCTAATGCACTAAGCTTAGCGTGTGGACAGTCATGGACCAACTCGGGGGTGGCTCTCCTGGCACCCCACGCTCTCGCCAGCATTGGGCGGTTATCCTTTACTTATGACTTACTGCACCCGTGGCACGGTGTTCCTTAACTGTAATGATATAATGTACATGGAAGCTCATCTGACATGCCCAGTTTGCTGAGTTGATACTGTTGAAATATCTAATGTACTGTAATATCTCTAAAAATGCTAATAAACAGATTTGACAACAAAAAAAATCAGTACATGAAGCCCAATCTCAGAACTAAAGGGCAAGGCAGTGCCTGTCTGCATTAACTCAACTGCAGATTGTCATGTTTGAGCCAGAGGATTTGCTAGGTATGAAAAGTGGACACCAAATTGTATACCTCGCCGATCGGAAAGGGTTGCACTAGAGAGATGTTTCTGCAAGGCTTTCACACAAAGGAGTGGGAAAAATAAATCTTACGAGAAGTACAGGATCAGTTCGGAGTAGAGAGGTCGCTATAAAAAACAAGCATTAGGAATGCATTAGGGCTCAGGTTTGAGTTAGAGATAATGGCATTGTAAATGGCAATGTGTTTTAGGCATGTGTTTTGGAGTGGAAGCATGTGGTGTGTGTTGGAGATGTGTGTTGGATTGGAATGTTATCAATGGTGGCATGCTGCACTTTAAGGCATTATCTTTTAAAAGGTAAAGTGCAGCCTAGTGCGATAGGTACAATATTAATTGGTGGATGCGTTATCAATTGGTGTGTGCATTGATGGGTGGTGGATGTGTGTGCCTGTAGGAATTGTGCAGTGATGGCTGTTGGTGTGTGTGTTTGGTGGAAGCGTGTAGTGGTGGCTTGAAGTGTGTATGACTGGTGGTAGCGTGCAGTAAGAGCTGTTACTGAGTGTGGCTGTCAAGCGTACAGAGCTGGATGGTAATGCGTGTGGTTGGTGAAAGGGTGCACTGACAGCTGTTGATGATTGCGCCAATTGAAAGAGTGGCTGGTGCACTGTCAGCTGTTGGTGTGTGTGTGTTTGGTGAAAGTTGCACTGACATTGTTTGTTGTGTGCGTGGGTGTTTAGCGGCACTGATGCATGGTCGGGTTTGTTTTTGGTGAAAGCGTACATTGATGGTTGTTGGTGTTTGTGACTGGTGAAAGCATTCATTGACGGCTGGGGGTGTGTTGTTGTGTGTGTTGTTGTGTGTAGTGGTGAGTGTGTGGGGGTGAGCCTGGGGGGGTGAGTGGTGACGAGTGTGTGGTGTTGAGAGAGTGAGGTGTGTGGTGTGTGGTGTGTGGTGTGTGGTGTGTGGTGTGTGGTGTGGTGTGGTGTGTGGTGTGGTGTGTGTATGGTGTGTGTATGGTGTGTGTATGGTGTGTGTATGGTGTGTGTATGGTGTGTGTATGGTGTGTGTATGGTGTGTGTATGGTGTGTGTATGGTGTGTGTATGGTGTGTGTATGGTGTGTGTATGGTGTGTGTATGGTGTGTGTATGGTGTGGTGTGTGTGTATGGTGTGTGTATGGTGTGGTGTGTGTATGGTGTGTGTGTATGGTGTGTGTGTATGGTGTGTGTGTATGGTGTGTGTGTATGGTGTGTGTGTATGGTGTGTGTGTATGGTGTGTGTGTATGGTGTGTGTGTATGGTGTGTGTGTATGGTGTGTGTGTATGGTGTGTGTGTATGGTGTGTGTGTGTATGGTGTGTGTGTGTGTATGGTGTGTGTGTGTATGGTGTGTGTGTGTGTATGGTGTGTGTGTGTGTATGGTGTGTGTGTGTATGGTGTGTGATGGTGTGTGTGTGTGTGTATGGTGTGTGTGTATGGTGTGTGTGTATGGTGTGTGTGTGTATGGTGTGTGTGTGTATGGTGTGTGTGTGTGTATGGTGTGTGTGTGTGTATGGTGTGTGTGTGTATGGTGTGTGTGTGTATGGTGTGTGTGTGTATGGTGTGTGTGTGTATGGTGTGTGTGTGTATGGTGTGTGTGTGTATGGTGTGTGTGTGTATGGTGTGTGTGTGTATGGTGTGTGTGTGTGTATGGTGTGTGTGTGTGTATGGTGTGTGTGTGTGTATGGTGTGGTGTGTGTGTATGGTGTGGTGTGTGTGTATGGTGTGGTGTGTGTGTATGGTGTGGTGTGTGTGTATGGTGTGTGTGTATGGTGTGTGTGTATGGTGTGTGTGTATGGTGTGTGTGTATGGTGTGTGTATGGTGTGTGTATGGTGTGTGTATGGTGTGTGTATGGTGTGTGTATGGTGTGTGTATGGTGTGTGTGTGGTGTGTGTATGGTGTGTGTATGGTGTGTGTGTATGGTGTGTGTGTATGGTGTGTGTGTATGGTGTGTGTGTATGGTGTGTGTGTATGGTGTGTGTGTATGGTGTGTGTGTATGGTGTGTGTGTATGGTGTGTGTGTATGGTGTGTGTGTATGGTGTGTGTGTATGGTGTGTGTGTATGGTGTGTGTGTGTATGGTGTGTGTGTGTGTATGGTGTGTGTGTGTGTATGGTGTGTGTGTGTGTATGGTGTGTGTGTGTGTATGGTGTGTGATGGTGTGTGTGTATGGTGTGTGTGTATGGTGTGTGTGTATGGTGTGTGTGTATGGTGTGTGTGTATGGTGTGTGTGTGTATGGTGTGTGTGTGTATGGTGTGTGTGTGTATGGTGTGTGTGTGTATGGTGTGTGTGTGTATGGTGTGTGTGTGTATGGTGTGTGTGTGTATGGTGTGTGTGTGTATGGTGTGTGTATGGTGTGTGTGTGTATGGTGTGTGTGTGTATGGTGTGTGTATGGGGTGTGTGTGTGTGGGGTGTGTGTGGGGTGTGTGTGGGGTGTGTGTGGGGTGTGTGTGGGGTGTGTGTGGGGTGTGTGTGGGGTGTGTGTGGGGTGTGTGTGGGGTGTGTGTGGGGTGTGTGTGGTGTGTGTGTGGTGTGTGTGTGGTGTGTGGGTGGTGTGTGGGTGGTGTGTGGGTGGTGTGTGGGTGGTGTGTGTGGTGTGTGTGGTGTGTGTGGTGTGTGTGGTGTGTGTGGTGTGTGTGGTGTGTGTGGTGTGTGTGGTGTGTGTGGTGTGTGTGGTGTATGGTGTGTGTATGGTGTGTATGTGTGTGGTGTGGTGTGTATTGTATTGTGTGGTGTGGTGTGGTGTGGTGTGGGTATTGTGTGTGTGTGTGTATGGTGTGTGTATGGTGTGTGTATTGTGTGTGTGTATTGTGTGTGTGTATTGTGTGTGTGTATGGTGTGTGTGTATGGTGTGTGTGTATGGTGTGTGTATGTGTATTGTGTGTATGTGTATTGTGTGGTGTGTGTGGTGTGTGTGGTGGACTTAGTTTGAGTGTTCGTTTCCTGCGCAGTCGCGCTGTCACTCTGGCACTCGCACTGTCACTGTCACTCGCACTGTCACTCTGGCACTCGCACTGTCACTCTGGCACTCTGGCACTCGCACTGTCACTCTGGCACTCTGGCACTCGCACTGTCACTGTCACTCTGGCACTCGCACTGTCACTGTCACTCTGGCACTCGCACTGTCACTGTCACTCTGGCACTCGCACTGTCACTGTCACTCTGGCACTGTCACTCGCACTGTCACTCTGGCACTCGCACTGTCACTGTCACTGTCACTCTGGCACTGTCACTCGCACTGTCACTCTGGCACTCGCACTGTCACTGTCACTGTCACTCTGGCACTCGCACTGTCACTCTGGCACTCGCACTGTCACTCTGGCACTCGCACTGTCACTCTGGCACTCGCACTGTCACTGTCACTGTCACTCTGGCACTCGCACTGTCACTCTGGCACTCGCACTGTCACTGTCACTGTCACTCTGGCACTCGCACTGTCACTCTGGCACTCTGGCACTCGCACTGTCACTCTGGCACTCTGGCACTCGCACTGTCACTGTCACTCTGGCACTCGCACTGTCACTCTGGCACTCGCACTGTCACTCTGGCACTCGCACTGTCACTGTCACTGTCACTCTGGCACTCGCACTGTCACTGTCACTCTGGCACTGTCACTCGCACTGTCACTCTGGCACTCGCACTGTCACTCGCACTGTCACTCTGGCACTCGCACTGTCACTCTGGCACTCGCACTGTCACTCTGGCACTCGCACTGTCACTCTGGCACTCGCACTGTCACTCTGGCACTCGCACTGTCACTCTGGCACTCGCACTGTCACTCTGGCACTCGCACTGTCACTCTCACTCTGGCACTCGCACTGTCACTCTGGCACTCGCACTGTCACTCTGGCACTCGCACTGTCACTCTGGCACTCGCACTGTCACTCTGGCACTCGCACTGTCACTGTCACTGTCACTCTGGCACTCGCACTGTCACTCTGGCACTCGCACTGTCACTGTCACTGTCACTCTGGCACTCGCACTGTCACTGTCACTGTCACTCTGGCACTCGCACTGTCACTCTGGCACTGTCACTCTGGCACTCGCACTGTCACTCTGGCACTCGCACTGTCACTCTGGCACTCGCACTGTCACTCTGGCACTGTCACTCTGGCACTCGCACTGTCACTCTGGCACTCGCACTGTCACTCTGGCACTCGCACTGTCACTCTGGCACTCGCACTGTCACTCTGGCACTCGCACTGTCACTGTCACTGTCACTCTGGCACTCGCACTGTCACTCTGGCACTCGCACTGTCACTGTCACTGTCACTCTGGCACTCGCACTGTCACTCTGGCACTCGCACTGGCACTCTGGCACTCGCACTGGCACTGTCACTGTCACTCTGGCACTCGCACTGTCACTCTGGCACTCGCACTGTCACTCTGGCACTCGCACTGGCACTGTCACTGTCACTCTGGCACTCGCACTGTCACTCTGGCACTCTGGCTCTGGCACTGTCACTGTCACTGTCACTCTGGCACTGTCACTGTCACTCTGGCACTGTCACTGTCACTCTGGCACTGGCACTGTCACTCTGGCACTGTCACTGTCACTCTGGCACTGGCACTGTCACTCTGGCACTCGCACTGTCACTCTGGCACTCGCACTGTCACTCTGGCACTGGCACTGTCACTCTGGCACTGGCACTGTCACTCTGGCACTCGCACTGGCACTCGCACTGTCACTCTGGCACTCGCACTGTCACTCTGGCACTCGCACTGGCACTGTCACTGTCACTCTGGCACTCGCACTGTCACTCTGGCACTCTGGCTCTGGCACTGTCACTGTCACTGTCACTCTGGCACTGGCACTGTCACTCTGGCACTGGCACTGTCACTCTGGCACTGGCACTGTCACTCTGGCACTGGCACTGTCACTCTGGCACTGGCACTGTCACTCTGGCACTGGCACTGTCACTCTGGCACTGGCACTGTCACTCTGGCACTGGCACTGTCACTCTGGCACTCGCACTGTCACTCTGGCACTCGCACTGTCACTCTGGCACTCGCACTGTCACTCTGGCACTCGCACTGTCACTCTGGCACTCGCACTGTCACTCTGGCACTCGCACTGTCACTCTGGCACTCGCACTGTCACTCTGGCACTCGCACTGTCACTCTGGCACTCGCACTGTCACTCTGGCACTCGCACTGTCACTCTGGCACTCGCACTGTCACTCTGGCACTCGCACTGTCACTCTGGCACTCGCACTGTCACTCTGGCACTCGCACTGTCACTCTGGCACTCGCACTGTCACTCTGGCACTCGCACTGTCACTCTGGCACTCGCACTGTCACTCTGGCACTCGCACTGTCACTCTGGCACTCGCACTGTCACTCTGGCACTCGCACTGTCACTCTGGCACTCGCACTGTCACTCTGGCACTCGCACTGTCACTCTGGCACTCGCACTGTCACTCTGGCACTCGCACTGTCACTCTGGCACTCGCACTGTCACTCTGGCACTCGCACTGTCACTCTGGCACTCGCACTGTCACTGTCACTGTCACTCTGGCACTCGCACTGTCACTCTCACTCTTCACCCTGCACACTCACTCTCACTCTCACTCTCACTCTTCACCCTGCACACTCACTCTCACTCTCACTCTTCACCCTGCACACTCTCACTCTTCACCCTGCACACTCTCACTCTCACTCTTCACCCTGCACACTCACTCTCACTCTCACTCTTCACCCTGCACACTCACTCTCACTCTCACTCTTCACCCTGCACCCTGCACCCTGCACTCACTCTTCACCCTGCACCCTGCACTCTCACTCTTCACCCTGCACACTCTCACTCTTCACCCTGCACACTCTCACTCTTCACCCTGCACACTCTCACTCTTCACCCTGCACACTCTCACTCTTCACCCTGCACACTCTCACTCTTCACCCTGCACACTCTCACTCTTCACCCTGCACACTCTCACTCTTCACCCTGCACACTCTCACTCTTCACCCTGCACACTCTCACTCTTCACCCTGCACACTCTCACTCTTCACCCTGCACACTCTCACTCTTCACCCTGCACACTCTCACTCTTCACCCTGCACACTCTCACTCTTCACCCTGCACACTCTCACTCTTCACCCTGCACACTCTCACTCTTCACCCTGCACACTCTCACTCTTCACCCTGCACACTCTCACTCTTCACCCTGCACACTCTCACTCTCACTCTCACTCTTCACCCTGCACACTCTCACTCTCACTCTTCACCCTGCACACTCTCACTCTCACTCTTCACCCTGCACACTCTCACTCTCACTCTTCACCCTGCACACTCTCACTCTTCACCCTGCACACTCTCACTCTTCACCCTGCACACTCTCTCTCTTCACCCTGCACACTCTCTCTTCACCCTGCACACTCTCTCTTCACCCTGCACACTCTCTCTTCACCCTGCACACTCTCTCTTCACCCTGCACACTC
>NC_136068.1:835607820-835612820 GCF_964261635.1 Lissotriton helveticus
GTTTCCCTTGCCTCTGATGCTGTCAGTGCCACTTCTTTGATGAATGTACTGGCAGGTCGGGGGTTCTCCTCCAAATCTCTCTTTTATACAGCACTATAATTAATTGGTGCCACCTCTCCATATGACGATGCATGGTATAGTTACCGTAACTATATTTTTTTTCGGTTCCTCTGGAGAGTACATCGTGGCAGATGAAGCGTATAACGTACCGGGCATTTACCTTTTTTTGCATGTAGAGGAAAGGAAAAAAAAAAATCGAGCGTCCGAGTTCTAAGGTGTCCCAGGGCCATTTTAGTGGACCAGGCCCAAATCCAAAGAACAGGCCGCCATTTTGAGAGTCCTGTTGCAGCCGCCTGTCGCTGTAGCATCAAGAGCGGCCAAAACTTAGCTGAATGGCAACTAAAACGGTAAAGGGGCGCCCCACTACAGCAGACGAGCCTCCACCTAGGAAGGCCCGTTCACGCCGCCTCCCCCCCCCCCCTTCGGGCACCCCACGCCGTTATTCGGAGCAGTATTGTAGGATGGCCACACCAGTGCAGCAACTTGCTAGACACCACCTCGGTGGTAACCGAATCTCAGCGCCTTGTGGTGTCCTCTATTCAGAAAACATTGTTGTGCTGCCTTCGACCTATTCGCCGCAAGTGCGCACGCAACTCAGCTGCATAGCTTGCTAGACACCACCTCGGTGCTAACCGAATCTCAGCGCCTTGTGGTGTCTTCTATTCCAAAAATATTGTTGCGCTGCCTTTGGCCCCATTCGCACATCGGTCCGCTACTGCCGCCATCTCACAGGCCAACGGGGCGCCCCACGCCGACTTTCAGCATTGTAGGATAGCCACACCAGTGCACCTTACTAGACACCACCTCGGTGCCATTCGGATCTTGGAATCTCAGCGCCTTGTGGTGTCTTCTATTCAGAAAATATTGTTGCGCTGCCTTTGGCCCCATTCGCACATCGGTCCGCTACTGACGCCATCTCACAGGCTAATGGGGCGCCCCACGCCGAGTTTCAGCATTGTAGGATGGCCACACCAGTACAGCAACTTGCTAGACATCACCTCGGTGCCATCCGGATCTTGGCATCTCAGCGCCTTGTGGTGTCTTCTAGTCAGAAAATATTGTTGCGCTGCCTTTGGCCCCATTCGCACATCGGTCCGCTACTGACACCATCTCACAGGCCAACAGGGCGCCCCACGCCGACTTTCAGCATTGTAGGATAGCCACACCAGTGCACCTTACTAGACACCACCTCGGTGCCATCCGGATCTTGGCATCTCAGCGCCTTGTGGTGTCTTCTAGTCAGAAAATATTGTTGCGCTGCCTTTGGCCCCATTCGCACATCGGTCCGCTACTGACACCATCTCACAGGCCAACAGGGCGCCCCACGCCGACTTTCAGCATTGTAGGATAGCCACACCAGTGCACCTTACTAGACACCACCTCGGTGCCATCCGGATCTTGGCATCTCAGCGCCTTGTGGTGTCTTCTATTCCGAAAATATTGTTGCGCTGCCTTTGGCCCCATTCGCACATCGGTCCGCTACTGACGCCATCTCACAGGCCAACGGGGCGCCCCACGCCGACTTTCAACATTGTAGGATGGCCACACCAGTGCGGCAACTTACTAGACACCACCTCGGTGCCATCCGGATCTTGGCGCGTTGTGCTGCCTTCGGCCTATTCGCACATCGGTCCGCTACTGATGCGAACTCACAGGCCAACGGGGCGCCCCACGCCGACTTTCAGCATTGTAGGATGGCCACACCAGTGCTGCAACTTGCTGGACACCACCTCGGTGCCATCCGGATCTTGGCGCGTTGTGTTGCCTTCGGCCTATTCGCACATCGGTCCGCTACTGACGCCGCCTCACGTGCCAACGGATTTTCTACGCTTTTTATACCCTATGCCGCATAACAGGTCATGTGACTTGTTTATAAAACTTTTCATTGGTTCATTTTACTTTTGGTTTCCTAATGATGGAAGGCTTGATCATATGACCTAAAAATAACACTTTTCATTGGATGAAAACTTTTTTTTTTCCCAAACGATGAAAGCCCCACCTTGTTTCTGGATGTTTCACACTGAAGCTGGCGTCACCATGAAAGCACCACCATCTCGTGGCTCCGTCGTGGTCATTCCGCGAGCAATCATGGCAGCCGCTCCCCACCAGAAGCCTGCAGGAGTCGGGGCCCCCAAAACTTTTGTTGAATCCTCAAGGCGGAGGGGACGCTTTCGAGAATGGGGTCCAAGACCTAGCAGACAAGCGTCCGATTTGCAAGGTGTCCCAGGGCCATTTCAGTGGACCAGGCCCAAAAAGAAAAGAGCCTGCCGCCATTTTGAGAGTCCTGTGGCAGCCGCCTATCGCTGCACCGCAAGAGTGGGCGCAACTCAGCTGAATTGCGGCTTTTGACACAGTGGACCAAAAGCGGACGGAATGGCAACTGAAACGGTAAAGGGGCGCCCCACTACAACAGACGAGACTCCACCTGGAGAGGCCCGTTCACGCCGCCTCCCCCCCCCCCCCGGGGCGCCCCACGCCGTTCTTCGGAGCAGCATTGTAGGATACCAAAACCAGTGCGGCAACTTACTGGACATCACCTTGGTGCCATCGTTCTGCTGCCTTGGAACTATTCGCACAACAGTTTGCTACTGATGACCCACCCCCCGCGACGCCCCACGCCGGATGCCGAAATCAGTGCGGCACCCAGGCAACATCACCTGGGTGCCGTCCAGAAATCTGGACGTTGTGCTGCGTTGGGACTATTCGCACAGCCGACCGCTACTTCGTTGTTTTTCCCTAAAAATGTTTATATGTTTTTACTGTTTTTGTTTTGTTGTATATATTTATAAGTTATTAAAGTTTTATAATCTTACTACTGTGTTGGAGTGCTATATATTTTTAATGTGACACATAATTGTAAAAACTTTGATGTACAAAGAGTCATCCCTGGAATCTTCCGCTTCAGGCTCGGTCCCCTCCCCAATCACAATACAGGATGGTTTTCAGATAGTAGGAACGCGTGTGCTGTGACGGATCTCATCGAGTGTGGGCCTTGAACTACTATAACTCCTTTGAAGAGCGGTGATTCTTTACAGCTGGGGCCATAAACTACATCTGCAGGGCTAGCTGATAGCCTAGGACCGGCCTGGACAATTGGACACAGAGGAAAAGGAGTGTCAGAGGGTGCGGTAGTGAATAGGGCGAAAGGGAGGTGTCGGGCGGGCACAGGGTGTGATTCTCAGGGAAGAGCAGCGCAGATGGGGGGAGGTTTATTACCCATGCATAAGACAGAGAACGAGGGTGACCAGTGCCTGGGGGAGATGCTTGCGAGGGTGGGGAGCCATGCTAAGGATCGACAGCGTGCAGAGAGTGGGTCTGGTCAAGTCATCTAAAATGGCTGCCGTGCACAACAAAAGTGTGGCATTTGAAAAATGGCAAGATGGCGCAGACAATGTTTTTCAACACTTCCTGATTTCCTTCGAATCGAACGTTAACAGACGTTGGGGCATATTACCAAAGTTAAGCGATATTTATCCCTAACGATGCTTAGCAACAAATGTTTTACCGCTAAGCATCGTCAGAAATTATCGCAGATAAACCTTGCTATTATCAAGGTTTATCGCAAATGCCATAAAAAACGACCGCAATGCATTAATATCGCTGAAAACTCACCGATATTCATGCATTACCGAGCTAATGCTCTTAGCCATGTTATCCACCTCCCATTGGATAACATGGCTAAGAACTGCTCAGGGCAGGTGGTAGCTTTTGGAGATATTCGCGCTTAGCGCGAATATCTCCAAAAGTTGGTAATAGGAGATAGCGATGTTAGCGACTGTTTCAAGTCGCTAACATCTTGGCATGCCCACTTTGCATGTCATTAGTGATAAATATCACTGACATGCAAAGTGGGGCCCAAGATGGTCACTATCTCCTACTAGCGGTCGCTAACTGGTGTTAGCAACAGCTAGGTAATACAGAGATAATTTTATCTCCGCGGAGCACTGTTACAGATATATATCTTTTTTTGAACGTTAATTTCTCAAAATCCACTGAAGCACATATATTGAGACCTACAAAGGCACATGGAGCTACCAGTCCCTACAATTTTGCCAAGTTTCGTGCAAATCCATTCAGCCGTTCGATTATTATTATTATTTATTTTTTTTGCCCCGCGGGGCCCTTTTAAAACCTCCACATCAAACCTAGGGGGGTCAGGGAGGATCTACTATGCCCCCTTATGGTCATTTGCCCCTTCGCTTTGGCCTCCTCTTGTCTCTCGATCCTACCGAGAGACAAGATGGCGGCCGCTACGGACTGTTTGGAATGTTTACAGACGCCGGAGAACCAATCAGCTACGCAAAGCTCCGTTACGCGAAAAGTACGCGAAGCGGAGCGCTGTTACAGATATATATCTTTTTTTGAACGTTAATTTCTCAAAATCCACTGGAGCACATATATTGAGACCTAGCAAAGGCACATCGGGCTACCAGTCCCTACAATTTTGCCAAGTTTCGTGCAAATCCATTCAGCCGTTCGATTATTATTTTTTTTTTTTTTGCCCCGCGGGGCCCTTTTAAAACCTCCACATCAAACCTAGAAGGTCAGGGAGGATCTACTATGCCCCCTTATGGTCATTTGCCCCTTCGCTTTGGCCTCCTCTTGTCTCTCGATCCTACCGAGAGACAAGATGGCGGCCGCTACGGACTGTTTGGAATGTTTACAGACGCCGGAGAACCAATCAGCTTCGCTTCACAAAGCTCCGTAACGCGTAAAGTCCGCGAACCGGAGCGCTGCCTGGTCCGCTGTTACAGATATATATCTTTTTTTGAACGTTAATTTCTCAAAATCCACTGGAGCACATATATTGAGACCTAGCAAAGGCACATCGGGCTACCAGTCCCTACAATTTTGCCAAGTTTCGTGCAAATCCATTGAGCCGTTCAGGCTAAAAAAGTGAGGCCAACCGCCCTATGGAAAACTCAATGTTAAAAACACGT